>NW_027361826.1:717500-970000 GCF_039654945.1 Dendrobates tinctorius | reverse complement strand
TGACAGCTGGATCCTCACCAGCCCCTCCCAATAATGTCAACCTGATCAGCGATGTGTCGGACTCGAGCGCCAGGTAGGCAGCACACCGTTCGATGATCCCTGTCTTTGTGACAGATTGCCCTATCTGTTCCCCTAATAATAGCAGGAATAAAAAATTTTTTTAAAGACGTTCGGAGTTACAAAGATATTGACTATGTTAACCTTTTTTATATTTTGTCAGATATGTATGTTTCACTACTTCCATGCTCTTCACCTTCTTTTTTACTTCTCCCACACTTTCTCCTTCATGATCCTCAGCAGCAGCAGCATCTTTTTCATCAACTTCTTCACCTTATTCATCTTCTTCTTATTCACCTTCTTCCTATTATTCTTTTTTTACATTCTTCATATTCTTCTTATTCAACTATTATTCTTCTTCATATTCTACTTCTTCATCTTCTTCCTATTCTTCTTCTTTATCATATTCTTATTTGTGACAGTCATTCCTGTAGTTGTTATCTATAAAAGTTTGAAGAGTACGCCTTCCGTTCTGCCTGTCAGAAAACATTTACAACAGGATTTGTCCGCATTCAGTTTGGCCTGCAGCAGCAGGCATTTTCCAGGGGCACCACAAGGAGGAACGGACTCACTCCCATACACTGCTTAGTCTTCTTCTGCTTATAATTTACATAATATCTTTTGCTCTGATTTTTAGTCTTATGCTTATGTGGCGCCCCTGAGGCTAAGTCGCCACAGAGGTACTGCACCTTCTCCTAAGGTGTAGTGCCCCACCATACTGGTAAGTTGGGAACTCCTTTCCACACTCCAACACCTGCACCCGCACACAGGATAGTTCAGCAAAGGACCAGATTGCAGCTCCATGCTTAGAGGGTAGCAGAGCACCTTTCGTGGGTCCTTGCTTCGTAACACGAGATGTGCTGGGAGGTGGGTGGAGTTTAGATTCATATAAAAGATTGGGAAGGTTTAGAATTACAGGTCAGTCTGACAGAAGGTCGGCGGAGTAGGAAACCACTCAGTGAGGAGTGGGGATCCCTGGAAGAAGGAATGTAGGAAGGAGTGCTGCAGCTGCCTCAGTGACCTGAGCCAGCTGGCACGGGAAAGTAAGAAAGATGGAGAGACCTGTAACCTAAGCATCCATACGAAGGAGAGACAAGTACGGAAAGAAGGAGTAGAGAACAGAGAGGAGGAGTGGGTTGGATAGGAACCCTGCCTATAGGTTCTCAGAGCAAGGCCAGGGCCCGGTCCCCGAGGTTGTATGGACACTTATGGTTCTGCAGCAGACACCGGTGGAGTAGTCGGCTGTAAATGCACTACTCCCATCCAAGACTTGGGACACAACAGCAACACGGATAGAGAGCCGGGATCCAGGAGCATCCCCGAGCAGGCTACAGCTGTCTGTCATACAAGTAGAGTTCTAGGAACATTTAGACAGGAGGTATTCCAGGGTAACTAAGTACTGGAGTGCTTCACACCACAAGGCACATTGGTGGAGTCGTTCAGGAAAGGCACATGTTGGCGGAGTGTTGGAGAGGAGAGCCCTGACTTGGCCGGGATGTTGATTGAGTCTTTACCCCAGAGGACACGGCACGGAGGCAGGCACCAGTGTGTACCACGAACTGTGAGTAAAACTTTGAAACTGCAGCTCTGGTGTCCTCCATTGATTTGTGCGCTAACACCTTCAGCACCGCTACATCTGGGAACCAGCATCCACACCATCTTGCACTTCTCCAGATCCATTGCACCTACACTGCCCTGGGACTACAGCTCCACCTGTGGGGAGCTACACCATCTTTGCTGCATCACACCATCAGTCCCAGCAGATCTGCACACAGCGTTGGCTTAACATCTTACTTGCCAAACACCACAGGTGGCGTCACAAACTATTCACCTAAACTATACTACAAACCACCATTGATTTGGGCGCCCAGGGCCACGGACCGCGTCACCGCTGCTGTGTCACATCTCCCTGACACCGACCCGGCACCGAGTACTCCACGGCTCTGGGAGGGCGACCCACTTAATGTTCTTCTGCTTTTTGTTCTGCAGCTTCTTGTTCTTCTGCTTCTTGGTCTTCTATCTCTTGTTCTTCTGTATCTTGGTGGTTGTCTTCTTGTTCTTTGTCCTCTTGGTCATCTTCTTCAGGGTCATATTCTTGGTCTCCTTCGGGGTGGTCTTCGGGGTCGTCGTCTTCTTCGGGGTGGTCTTCAGGGTTGTTGTCTTTAGGGTCATCGTCAGAGAGATCCAGAGTGATTACCAAAAACCATTTCAAAAAGCTTGAACTTGGAAATGTAGCAGAAGGTACAAGAAGGCTGAGGAACTGCTGAGAACCAGCTGACGGTACTAGAACCCGGATGGGTAGCAGAAGGAACAAGAGCGAATGGCACTACCGAGGACCAGCTGACTTTGCTGGAACCCGGAGGGGCAGCAGAAGGAACAAGAGCCAATGGCACTACCGAGGACCAGCTGATGGTGCTGGAACCTGGTTACTAAGCAGGAGGTACCTGTGCTAGAAAGCACTACCAAGGACCAGCTGACGTTGCTGGAACTCGGATACCGATAAGGAGGCACCTAAGCCAAAGGCACTGCCAAGCACCAGCTGACGGTGCTGGAACCCGGATGGGTAGCAGAAGCTGCAAGAGCCAATGGAACTAGCGAGGACCAGCTGACAGCACTGGAACCCGGATGGGTAGCAGAAGGAACAAGAGCCAATGGCACTACCGAGGACCAGCTGACGGTGCTGGAACCCGGAGGGGCAGCAGAAGGAACAAGAGCCAATGGCACTACTGAGGACCAGCTGACGGTGCTGGAACCTGGTTACTAAGCAGGAGGTACCTGTGCTAGAAAGCACTACC
The DNA here is from genome assembly GCF_039654945.1 of Dendrobates tinctorius. NCBI lineage: Eukaryota > Metazoa > Chordata > Amphibia > Anura > Dendrobatidae > Dendrobates > Dendrobates tinctorius. Next base: position 967,148 of record NW_027361826.1, on the reverse strand, counting down.
AAGGACCAGCAGACGTTGCTGGAACTCGGATACCGAGAAGGAGGCACCTAAGCCAAAGGTACTGCCGAGAACCAGCTGACGGTGCTGGAACCCGGATGGGTAGCAGAAGGAACAAGAGCCAATGGCACTACTGAGGACCAGCTGACGGTGCTGGAACCCGGAGGGGCAGCAGAAGGAACAAGAGCCAATGCCACTACCGAGGACCATCTGACGGTGCTGGAACCTGGTTACTAAGCAGGGGGTACCTGTGCTAGAAAGCACTACCAAGGACCAGCAGACGTTGCTGGAACTCAGATACCGAGAAGGAGGCACCTAAGCCAAAGGCACTGCCGAGAACCAGCTGACGGTGCTGGAACCCGGATGGGTAGCAGAAGCTGCAAGAGCCAAAGACACTGCCAAGAACCAGCTGACGGTGCTGGAACCCGGATGGGTAGCAGAAGTTACAAGAGTCAATGGAACTACCGAGGACCAGCTGATGGTGCTGGAACCCGGAGGGGCAGCAGAAGGAACAAGAGCCAATGGCACTACCGAGGACCAGCTGGAACTCGGATACCGAGAAGGAGGCACCTAAGCCAAAGGCACTGCCAAGAACCAGCTGACAGTACTGGAACCCGGAGGGGTAGCAGAAAGTACCCCTGAAAAACAACGTTGCAAGGCCACGAGCCGGCCGCAGTTACCGAAACCCACAGTCCTATAGGGGGTGCTTGTCCTATTGGCACTACGGAACCAGCCTTTGTTGCCAGATCCCGCATTCCACATAGGAAGCCCATAAACTGCAGGCACCGCAACACGACAGGACAACGTATTGGTGGCAGTGACATTGACACTATCCGGAAACAGCAGGCGTGCTGGAACCAGGCTGTGCAGGAGGGAGTACCTGTGCCAAAGACAATGCCGGGAAACAGCTGGCGGTGCTGGAACCCAGGGAAAATACTACAAACAGAGTGGAGACACAGGCCTAATTGGAGCAAGTTTAAAATCTGCAGTTGTGTGAGTGTGGACAGAGCAGGAGAAATTGCCGGACACACAGCTGGGGATCAGATGACATTTCTGAACCCCAATAACACTGGAGCATATGTTGACTGTGCAGACGACACTTCTGAGCAGCAACTGGCGATGTTGGAGCCCAGGGTCAATCAGGGTGTAGGCTGAGGCCTAATTTCATCAAGTTTAATATCTGTTGTAGACTACTACTGATTTCAAACGTGCTCCAATTAGGCCTCTGGCTCCACTCTGTCTAGTATTTACCCTGGCCTCCAACACCGACAGTTGCGGCTCAGAAGTGCCGTCTGCACAATCAACACTTGTTCCTGTGTTACTGGGGTTCAGTAACGTCAGCTGATCCATTGATGTGTGTCCGGCAATGTCTCCTGCTCTGTCCACATTCCCACTACTAGTAGACTAGACTAGAATTTTCCGGACACACAGCAGGGGAGCAGCTGGCGTTACTGAACCCTACTAACACAGGAGCTAGTGTTTTTCTCTGTGCAGACGGCACTTCTGAGCAACAACTGGCAGTGTTGGAGCCCAGGTTCAATCAGGGTTTAGGCTGAGGCCTACTTGGAGCAAGTTTTATATCTGATGTAGTTTGAATGTGGAGGCAGCAGGAGACTTTGCCGGACACACAGCAGGGGAGCAGCTGGCGTTACTGAACCCCACTAACACAGGAGCTAGTGTTTTTCTCTGTGCAGACGGCACTTCTGAGCAGCAACTGGCAGTGTTGGAGCGCAGGTTCAATCAGGGTTTAGGCTGAGGCCTACTTGGAGCAAGTGTAAAATCTGATGTAGTTTGAATGTGGAGGGAGCAGGAGATATTGCCGGACACACAGCAGGGTAGCAGCTGGCATTACTGAACCCCAGTAATGCAGGAGCTAGTGTTTTTCTCTGTGCAGACGGCACTTCTGAGCAGCAACTGGCAGTGTTGAAGCCCAGGTTCAATCAGGGTTTAGGCTGAGGCCTACTTGGAGCAAGTGTAAAATCAGATGTAGTTTGAATGTGGAGGGAGCAGGAGATATTGCCGGACACACAGCAGGGGAGCAGCTGGCGTTACTGAACCCCACTAACACAGGAGCTAGTGTTTTTCTCTGTGCAGACGGCACTTCTGAGCAACAACTGGCGGTGTTGGAGCCCAGGGATTACAGTTCAGGTAGTAGAAACATGAACACAACAGGAGACCTGGATACTGTTGCCAACCAATTATTTATTCTGGAAGAGGACTGGCAAATTCCGGCGAGATCCAGGCCTTGTTCATTTTCAGAAAAGTAAGCCAGTCAACGTTATCGAAGGATAGTCTTGTGCGACGGTCTGTTAGTACACCACCTGCGGCACTAAAGATGCGTTCCGATAATACACTAGCAGCAGGGCAAGCCAGCACCTCCAATGCATACTGGCTAAGCTCTGGCCATGTATCCAGCTTAGAGACCCAAAACTTGAAGGGGGAAGAGCCGTCTGGGAGTACACTGACAGGGCAAGACATGTAGTCTGTCACCATCTAACGGAAACATTGCCTCCTGCTGACTGGAGCCGTCTGTGATGGTGTAGACATTTGTGGCGGGCACACAAAACTTTGCCACATTTGGGCCATACTGGTCTTGCCTTGTGCTGAGGCGCTGCTTCTGCTCCCTCTTTGGGCAAAGCTTCCTCCACTGCCTCGACGCACAGAGCTGCTTTGTAAAGCACTAGCAGCACTGCTCTCGGGTGGAATGGAGAACATGTTGGATTGCACCAGTGTGTCTTGGTAGTCCCGCATTTTACGCTCCCGGTTCAACGGTGTTATGAGGCTTTGTAAGCTGTCCCGGTAGCGAGGACCTAGAAGGGTGTACACCCAATAATCAGCCGTGTTGAGACTGTGGGCGATGCGGCGGTCATTTCTCAAGCACTGCAGCATGAAATCAACCATGTGCTGCAAACTTCCAACTGCCCAAGAAACGCTGTCCCGTGCTTGAGGCATCATCCCTGCCTGCTCTGCATCACCCCCCCCTCGTTGTACATACTGACTACTAGAGCATTGTGTACCTCCCTCCTCTGGAGAGATGTCTTCCTCCTCCATTGACTTCTCCTCATCCTCCTCACAAAGTGTCCTCTGTCTAGGCCTTTGTGAGGAACCACGTTGCGCAGACTATCCAGAAGCAGATGGCATTTGTGACTCCTCATCCTCCACCTCTTCCAAAACCTCCTCCCTTAGTGCTTGCAGTGTTTTTTGAAGTAGGCAGATAAGGGGGACAGTCATGCTGACTAGTGCATCATCTGCACTCGCCATCCGCATGGAATCATCGAAGGCACGCAAAACGAGGAAGATGTCCTTCATAGAGGCCCACTCAGTGGTGCTGAAGTGTGACCGGCGCACAGTGCGACTTGTTTGCGCCTGATGCAGCTGGTACTCCATTACTGCTGCCTGCTGCTCACACAACCCCTCCAACATATGTAACGTTGAATTCCACCTGGTGGGTAGGTCACATATGATGCGATGTTCCGGAAGGCGGAATCGGCGCTGCAGAGCTGCAATGCGCGATCTTGCCAAGCTGGAACGCCGCAAGTGAGCGCACTCTATGCGGACCTTGTGCAGCAGTGCATCAAAGCCCGGATAGTCCCTCAGAAAGCTCTGCACGACCAAGTTGAGCACATGTGCCAGATATGGGATGCGAGTGAGGTTGCCTAGGCCGAGAGCTGCCACCAGATTTCGGCCATTGTCACACACTACCAAGCCTGGCTGTAGATTCGCTGGCACAAACCACACGTCGCTCTCCTGTTTGATGGCATTCCAGAGCTCCTGCGCTGTGTGGCTTCGATTCCCCAAATAAATAAATTTCAGTACGGCCTCTTGACGTTTGGCCACGGCTGTGCTCATATCGGTCGTAACAGGCTCCTGCAGCACTGATTCAGAGGAACTGGAGTATGAGGAGGAGTCAATGTGTACAGACTGGATTCCTGCAATCCTTGGAGTTGAGACACAACAAGAAAACAGATTTGCAAAAATACTCTGCAGTAAAATATGTGATAGTAATCAGCAAGTGCTGGATAACAAATACAGGGCATTTAGTCGATATGTTTTTTTGCAAAAAAATGTATACCAAGCTGCTTCACCGCGTCAAGGTAACCCGTATTGAAGCAGTCCCTATCTAATGTATTTAAAACCTGAACATCTGAACAGTGTCTAAAATGAACAGGACTCGGACAGACGCTTCTTAGTATGGGCTTGTGGTGCAAGACAGCTCTTTTGTGCATGCCACACAAGAGAGGGGTGGGGTCTCTCAAACCATGCTAGGCAAGGAAAAAACGGATTAAAACACATGTGCACTAAATGCCCTGTATTTGTTATCCAGCACTTGCTGATTACTGTCACATATTTTACTGCAGAGTATTTTTGCAAATCTGTTTTCTTGTTGTGTTTCAGTTAGTGGGTGGTGTGAACGTTGTCTTACCGACTTGTTCACATTTGTGCATGTCACATGTGTTTTTAATCCGTTTTTTCCTTGCCTAGCATAGTTTGAGAGACCCCACCCCTCTCTTGTGTGGCATGCACAAAAGAGCTGTCTTGCACCACAAGCCCATACTAAGAAGCGCCTGTCCGAGTCCTGTTCATTTTAGACACTGTTCAGATGTTCAGGTTTTAAATACATTAGATAGGGACTGCTTCAATACGGGTTACCTTGATGCGGTGAAGCAGCTTGGTATACATTTTTTTTGCAAAAAAAGTATCGACTAAATGCCCTGTATTTGTTATCCAGCACTAGCTGATTACTGTCACATATTTTTCTACAGAGTATTTTTGCAAATCTGTTTTCTTGTTGTGTCTCAGTTAGTGGGTGGTGTGAACGTTGTCTTACCGATTTGTTCACATTTTTGCATGTCACATGTGTTTTTAATCCGTTTTTTCCTTGCCTAGCATGGTTTGAGAGACCCCACCCCTCTCTTGTGTGGCATGCACAAAAGAGCTGTCTTGCACCACAAGCCCATACTAAGAAGCGCCTGTCCGAGTCCTGTTCATTTTAGACACTGTTCAGACGTTCAGGTTTTAAATACATTAATCATAGAATCATAGAATCGCAGAGTTGGAAGGGACCTCCTGGGCCATCCGGTTCAACCCCCCGCCCAAAGCAGGACCCGCCAAACCATCCCAGCCAGACGTCTGCCCAGCCCCCGCCCGAAGACATCCACCGAAGGACAACCCACCACCTCTCGCGGCAGCCCGCTCCACCCACCAATCACTCCAACTGTCAAAAAGTCCCCTCCAATATCTAATCCATGTCTCCTCCCACCCAGTTCCATCCCACCGCCTCCAGTCCCTCCCCGTGCAAATGAGAACAAAGTTGATCCCTCCACAACGCGACAGCCCCCCAGACACCTGCAGACAGCTATCAAGTCTCCCCTCAGTCCTCTCCCCCGCAAACCAAACACTCCCAAATTCCGCAACCCATCCCCACAAGACAGTGCCCGCAGACCGGCCACCACTCTGGTCGCTCCCCTCCGAACCCGCTCCAGCCTGCCGACGCCTCCCCCAAAATGTGGTGCCCAAAACTGGACACAACACTCCAGACGAGTAGGGACTGCTTCAATACGGGTTACCTTGACGCGGTGAAGCAGCTTGGTATACATTTTTTTGCAAAAAAACGTATCGACTAAATGCCCTGTATTTGTTATCCAGCACTTGCTGATTACTGTCACATATTTTACTGCAGAGTATTTTTGCAAATCTGTTTTCTTGTTGTGTCTCAGTTAGTGGGTGGTGTGAACGTTGTCTTACCGATTTGTTCACATTTGTGCATGTCACATGTGTTTTTAATCCGCTTTCTCCTTGCCTAGCATGGTTTGAGAGACCCCAACCCTCTCTTGTGTGGCATGCACAAAAGAGCTGTCTTGCACCACAAGCCCATACTAAGAAGCGCCTGTCCGAGTCCTGTTCATTTTAGACACTGTTCAGATGTTCAGGTTTTAAATACATTAGATAGGGACTGCTTCAATACGGGTTACCTTGATGCGGTGAAGCAGCTTGGTATACTTTTTTTTGCAAAAAAAGTATCGACTAAATGCCCTGTATTTGTTATCCAGCACTAGCTGATTACTGTCACATATTTTACTACAGAGTATTTTTGCAAATCTGTTTTCTTGTTGTGTCTCAGTTAGTGGGTGGTGTGAACGTTGTCTTACCGATTTGTTCACATTTTTGCATGTCACATGTGTTTTTAATCCGTTTTTTCCTTGCCTAGCATGGTTTGAGAGACCCCACCCCTCTCTTGTGTGGCATGCACAAAAGAGCTGTCTTGCACCACAAGCCCATACTAAGAAGCGCCTGTCCGAGTCCTGTTCATTTTAGACACTGTTCAGACGTTCAGGTTTTAAATACATTAATCATAGAATCATAGAATCGCAGAGTTGGAAGGGACCTCCTGGGCCATCCGGTTCAACCCCCCGCCCAAAGCAGGACCCGCCAAACCATCCCAGCCAGACGTCTGCCCAGCCCCCGCCCGAAGACATCCACCGAAGGACAACCCACCACCTCTCGCGGCAGCCCGCTCCACCCACCAATCACTCCAACTGTCAAAAAGTCCCCTCCAATATCTAATCCATGTCTCCTCCCACCCAGTTCCATCCCACCGCCTCCAGTCCCTCCCCGTGCAAATGAGAACAAAGTTGATCCCTCCACAACGCGACAGCCCCCCAGACACCTGCAGACAGCTATCAAGTCTCCCCTCAGTCCTCTCCCCCGCAAACCAAACACTCCCAAATTCCGCAACCCATCCCCACAAGACAGTGCCCGCAGACCGGCCACCACTCTGGTCGCTCCCCTCCGAACCCGCTCCAGCCTGCCGACGCCTCCCCCAAAATGTGGTGCCCAAAACTGGACACAACACTCCAGACGAGTAGGGACTGCTTCAATACGGGTTACCTTGACGCGGTGAAGCAGCTTGGTATACATTTTTTTGCAAAAAAACGTATCGACTAAATGCCCTGTATTTGTTATCCAGCACTTGCTGATTACTGTCACATATTTTACTGCAGAGTATTTTTGCAAATCTGTTTTCTTGTTGTGTCTCAGTTAGTGGGTGGTGTGAACGTTGTCTTACCGATTTGTTCACATTTGTGCATGTCACATGTGTTTTTAATCCGCTTTCTCCTTGCCTAGCATGGTTTGAGAGACCCCAACCCTCTCTTGTGTGGCATGCACAAAAGAGCTGTCTTGCACCACAAGCCCATACTAAGAAGCGCCTGTCCGAGTCCTGTTCATTTTAGACACTGTTCAGATGTTCAGGTTTTAAATACATTAGATAGGGACTGCTTCAATACGGGTTACCTTGATGCGGTGAAGCAGCTTGGTATACATTTTTTTTGCAAAAAAAGTATCGACTAAATGCCCTGTATTTGTTATCCAGCACTAGCTGATTACTGTCACATATTTTACTACAGAGTATTTTTGCAAATCTGTTTTCTTGTTGTGTCTCAGTTAGTGGGTGGTGTGAACGTTGTCTTACCGATTTGTTCACATTTTTGCATGTCACATGTGTTTTTAATCTGTTTTTTCCTTGCCTAGCATGGTTTGAGAGACCCCACCCCTCTCTTGTGTGGCATGCACAAAAGAGCTGTCTTGCACCACAAGCCCATACTAAGAAGCGCCTGTCCGAGTCCTGTTCATTTTAGACACTGTTCAGACGTTCAGGTTTTAAATACATTAATCATAGAATCATAGAATCGCAGAGTTGGAAGGGACCTCCTGGGCCATCCGGTTCAACCCCCCGCCCAAAGCAGGACCCGCCAAACCATCCCAGCCAGACGTCTGCCCAGCCCCCGCCCGAAGACATCCACCGAAGGACAACCCACCACCACTCGCGGCAGCCCGCTCCACCCACCAATCACTCCAACTGTCAAAAAGTCCCCTCCAATATCTAATCCATGTCTCCTCCCACCCAGTTCCATCCCACCGCCTCCAGTCCCTCCCCGTGCAAATGAGAACAAAGTTGATCCCTCCACAACGCGACAGCCCCCCAGACACCTGCAGACAGCTATCAAGTCTCCCCTCAGTCCTCTCCCCCGCAAACCAAACACTCCCAAATTCCGCAACCCATCCCCACAAGACAGTGCCCGCAGACCGGCCACCACTCTGGTCGCTCCCCTCCGAACCCGCTCCAGCCTGCCGACGCCTCCCCCAAAATGTGGTGCCCAAAACTGGACACAACACTCCAGACGAGTAGGGACTGCTTCAATACGGGTTACCTTGACGCGGTGAAGCAGCTTGGTATACATTTTTTTGCAAAAAAACGTATCGACTAAATGCCCTGTATTTGTTATCCAGCACTTGCTGATTACTGTCACATATTTTACTGCAGAGTATTTTTGCAAATCTGTTTTCTTGTTGTGTCTCAGTTAGTGGGTGGTGTGAACGTTGTCTTACCGATTTGTTCACATTTGTGCATGTCACATGTGTTTTTAATCCGCTTTCTCCTTGCCTAGCATGGTTTGAGAGACCCCAACCCTCTCTTGTGTGGCATGCACAAAAGAGCTGTCTTGCACCACAAGCCCATACTAAGAAGCGCCTGTCCGAGTCCTGTTCATTTTAGACACTGTTTAGATGTTCAGGTTTTAAATACATTAGATAGGGACTGCTTCAATACGGGTTATCTTGATGCGGTGAAGCAGCTTGGTATACATTTTTTTGCAAAAAAACATATCAACTAAATGCCCTGTATTTATTATCCAGCACTTGCTGATTACTGTCACATATTTTACTGCAGAGTATTTTTGCAAATCTGTTTTCTTGTTGTGTCTCAGTTAGTGGGTGGTGTGAACGTTGTCTTACTGACTTGTTCACATTTGTGCATGTCACATGTGTTTTTAATCCTTGGAGTTGGCAGAACACATACAGGGCCACTCTCAAGATCTGTACCCGCCTCCACAACATTGACCCAATGGGCAGTGAGGGAAAGGTGTCGTCCCTGTCCATGGTTACTGGTCCACGCATCGGTGGTCAGGTAGACCTTGCTACTGACAGCGTTTAGTAGCGCATGTTTAATTTTTCCCTCCACATGCTTTTGCAGGGCAGGGACGGCTTGCCTGCTGAAATAAAAGCGGCTGGGCACGGTGTATTGTGGGACTGCCAATGCCATGAAGTTACGGAAGGTGTCAGTCTCCACCAGCCTGAATGAGAGCATTTCAAGGGCCAGTAGTTTTGCAATGCCAGCATTCAGAGCCTGTGCTCGGGGATGGTTTGCCGAGTATGGCCGCCTTTTATCCCATGCCTGTGCTACCGGCACTATTTATCCGGCACTGCATGGAGCTGAGCCGCACGCCTCCCCCCATACTCGCCCTCCCAGAGACGCACCGAAGCCAGTCACAGCCTGCATTGAACGTTAGGCTGTACTTAGTTCTCTTCTCTGTGCGCACAGGACCTGTGATGAGGTCACAGGAGGGGAGGAGTCAGGAGTCACATACGAGGTGTACACCGTACGAGGTGTACGGAGCAGAGCCGCGTATGTACGAGGCGTACGGAGCAGAGCCGCATATGTACGAGGTGTACGGAGCAGAGCCGCATATGTACTTGATAAAACGCCCTGTTAACGCCGCAAAACGCGCGTCGGAGGTCACTGCCAGGCGCTCCCTCTCCTTCCCTCTGTGTTCCCCCTGGTAAGTGCTTCTTTATATTCAGTTGTCCTTTGCAGCAATTGCTCATGGGTACATTTTTTGATTGCTGCACCTTATGACTGCATAATGGTGCAGCTTGACACTATATTGAAACCAGCCCATTGTGGATATGTTGCTATTATAATATGCATATAGGGACCTTAATTGGTATGGGCGCACTTATTCTGATTGCATCTCAATTTTTTCTGTTCACCGTGGACACTCTGATAATATTATACTATATAGTTTTACCATACTGTTTTTTGCAGCTCCTACTTGGGCATACCTACCTTTACCGCACCTTATGATTATTCAATGGTGCAGTATGATATTATAGTAGGGCCTTTTTGGACCTGTTGTTAATACTATATATACATATAGGAGGATTTTGATCAGTACCGAGTGTCCATGGGTACTTTTAACCTTGATTGTGTTGCAATTCGAACTATCTATTGTGGATATACTGACAATATCATATACAGGTGGACACTTTTTCCATCTGGGTTAGTGGAGGGATACCTTTTTTGGGTGTATATTCATCTGTTTTATATTGACACTTCATCATGATTTTGTGAACTTTTTTGTAAAATATTTAATAAAGTTTGATAATTTTGCAATCATCGTTTCGCTCCTTTCCTTCTTCGTTGTTCTATATGTACGAGGTGTACGGAGCAGAGCCGCATATGTATGAGGTGTACGGAGCAGAGCCGTGTAAGTACGAGGTGTACGGAGCAGAGCCGCGTATGTACGAGGTGTACAGAGCAGAGCAGCGTGTGTACGAGGTGTAAGGAGCGGAGCCGCGAGTGTACGACGTGTACAGAGCAGAGATGCCTATGGAGCGGAGCCGCATGTGTATGAGGTGTATGGTGCGGAGCCATGTGTGTGCAGAGCCGCGTGTGTACGAGGTGTACAAAGCAAAGCTGCGTGTGTACAGAGCATAGATGCATATGCGTGTGTAGGAGGTGTACGGAGTGGAGCTGCATGTGTAGGAGGTGTACGGAGCGGAGCCGCGTGTGTACAGAGCGGAGCTACGTATGTACGAGGTGTACGGAGCAGAGACGCGAATGTACGAGGTGTACGGAGCAGAGCTGCGTATGTACGAGGTGTACGGAGCAGAGCTGCGTATGTACGAGGTGTACGGAGCAGAGCCGCTTGTGTACGAGGTGTACGGAGCGGAGCCGCGAGTGTACGAGGTGTACGGAAAGGAGCCCTGTGTGTAAAGAGTGTATGGAGCTGAGCCGTGTGTTAACGGACCTGAGCCGAGCCATGTGTATATGGGGAGTACCGAGTGGCGCCGCATGTGTATGGAGCGGAGCCGCATGTGTACGAGGTGTATGGAGTGGAACCGCTTGTGTACGAGGTGTATGGAGCAAAGCTGCATGTGTACAAGGTTTACAGAGTGGAGCCATGTGTGTACAAGGTGTACAGAGCGTGGCCGCATCTGTACAAGGTTTACATAGTGGAGCCATGTGTGTACTGAGTGGAGCTGTGTGTGCGCAAGGTGTACGGAGCGGAGCCATGTGTGTATGAGGTGTGCAGAGCCATGTGTGTACAAGATGTATGGTGGGGAGCATTTATACCTCCCAACCATCCCAGATCCAGCAGGACAGTCCCGATTTTGAGTCTTCCCCACTGCCCCGGCCGGGAGGTTACTTTTCCCGCAGACACAGGAGTACACTGCAGAGCCCCGAGGAGCACTTTAAAATTTGCACGTGACGTTCCACCAGAAATGACGTGCTGGAAGTTGACGGGAAATGAGGTAATTTCGGGAGGAGATTGTGACGGGACCATGGAGGCACTTCAGGGAATGCTTCAGATCCATCACCGGACATCCATCAGCACGGACAGCGGGATCGTCTTGGACTCGGGGATGTTGGCCATGTGAGCATATCTTGATATGTCCTGCATCAGGAGGCTCAGGTGGGCACTAAAATGTGAGCCGGGCTGCTATATTATCTTTATAGAATCTTTATTTCTTTCTCTCTCTGTTTCTTTCTCTCTCTCTCTTCTTTCTTTCCCCACTTCCTTTCTCTCTCTCTGTTCTTTCTTTCGCTCTGTTCTTTCTTTCCCCTCTTTCTTTCTCTCTCTAATCTTTCTCTCCGTTCTTCCTTTCTCTCTCTCTGTTCTTTCTTTCTCTCTCTCTCTGTTCTTTCTTTCTCTCTGTTCTCTTTCTTTCCCCTCTTTCTTTCTCTCTCTGTTCTTTCTTTCCCCTCTCTCTCTCTGATCTTTCTTTCTCTCTCTCTGTTTTTTCTTTTCTCTCTGTTCTTTCTTTCTCTCTGTTCTTTCTTTCCCCTCTTTCTTTCTGTCTCTGTTATTTATTTATTCCCCCTCTTTCTTTCTCTCTCTGTTCTTTCTTTCTTTCCCCTCTTTCTTTCTTTCTCTCTTTCTCTCTCTCTGTTCTTTCTTTCCAGTCTTTCATTCTCTCTCTAATCTTTCTTTCTCTTTCTTTCTCTGTTCTCTCTTTCTCTCTGTTCTTTTTCTCTCTCTCTCTGTTCTTTCTTTCTCTCTGCGTGTGTTCTTTCTTTCCCCTCTTTCTTTTTCTCTCTCTCTGTTCTTTTTTTCTGTCCCCTCATTCTTTCTCTCTATTCTTTCTTTATCTTTCTTTCTCTATCTCTGTTCTTTCTTTCCCCTCTTTCTTTCTTTCTCTTTCTCTGTTCTTTCTTTTGCTCTGTTCTTTCTTTCTCTTTCTTTCCCTTCTTTTTTTCTCTCTCTAATCTTTCTTTCTCTCTCATCTTTCTTTTTCTCTCTGTTCTTCCTTTCTTTCTGTTCTTTCTTTCTCTCTCTGTTCTCTTTCTTTCTCTTTCTCTCGCTCTCTGGTCTTTCTTTCCCCTCTTTCTTTCTCTTTCTCTCTGTTCTTTCTTTCGCTCTGTTCTTTCTCTCTCTGTTCTTCTCTTTTCTTCCTTTCTCTCTTTCTCTCTATCTTTCTTCTTTCTTTCCCCTCTTTATTTCTCTTTCTTTCCCCTCTCTTTCTTTCTCTCTGTTCTTTTTTTCCCTTCTTTCTTTCCCTCTCTGTTCTTTCTTTCTTTCTCTCTATTTTCTTTTTTCTCACTCAATGTTCTTTCTTTTCCTCAGTGTGCCAACAGTACCAGCCACTGTGCCCATAATGCCAGCCACTACCCATAATGCTAGCCACTGTGCCCTCGGTACCAGTCAGTGTGATCAGCAGTGCTAAATGGGTGTGGTTGGGGTGTCGATATGGGTGTGAATAGCTGTAAAATGGGGGGGTTGGGGTGTGGCCTAAAGCCTTTGTCCCTCTTTCCCTTCTTCAAAAGTTGGGAGGTATGTTAAAGGATGTTGGGAGTGGTCACCAGCATTAGCAGACCCAGCAGCAATGCAATTACACCAGCAGGCCAGCGGGGAAAAAAACTAACATTAACCCCGGATGGCCTGAAAGGAAAAATGTTTTAATCTGAGAAGCCAGATCTGCTACAGATTGAAAAATGGATCATGACATGTATAATGCCCCACGTTGCCCTCTAAACAATATAAAGGCCCACATAAAGCACTCCAAAAAGTATAGCTCCCGCACAGCCCACCACACAGAAAAATGGAATCCTTAAATTCCTTCAAGCAGCATGAGGGCCTCCACACAGCTGTTCAAGCAGTATAATTACCCCCACATAGCCCTCCAACCAGTATAATGGCTTCCTTATAGCCCTGCAAACAGTACAATGACCCCCACACATCCCTCCACACTGTATAATGGCCCACACACAGCACTCTAAGAAGTATAGTTGCATCCCACATAGCCCTCCGAACACTATAATGGCCCTCAAACAGTACTCCACTTTGTTTAATGGTCTTCTCACAGTATATTGGACCCCATACAGTATAATGGCCCACTACACTGTATAATGGTCATCCATAGTATAATAATTTTTATACTGTATCATGGCCTCCACACAGTATAATGGCTCCCATACAGCCCTTCACACATTATAATGGGCCGAACACAGTGTCATGGCCTGCACACAGTGTATTGGCCCACACAAAATATAATGGCCCCCACACACTATAATGGCCTGCACACTGCATAATTGAACCCCCAGAGTATAATGTCCCCCACATAGACGTCCAAACAGTATCATGTCCCCCACATAGCCCTCCACACAGTATAACAGCCTCCACTAGAGTTCCAAACAGTATAATAGTGCCTCACATAGCCCTTCAAACAGTATAATTGCCCACACACACCCATTCACAGAGTATTATCTCCCCAATAAATACATTGAACTTACTGATTTTCAAAAGAACAAGAAAACTTCTCACTTCTCTGTTCCATCGTTCCTCCAGTCTCTGCAGCGTGTGTTCTGAACCTCCGAACAGCGTTATTGTGATGTAGTGACATCATTGCGCCCACTGTACTGAGACATCATAGTTCAGTTGCACTGGGAGAATTATGGAGGAGGGCCCTGTTCCATCATTAGTCTCAACTGTATCTGCTTCCAGGATGCAGATACAGTTGAAATTGTGATGCCAGGTGGGGGATGCCAGGTACAGGGCCATCCCCTGACTCAAGGGTCCCACAGCGGCCTTGTGGTCTTCTGCTATTAGTGATATGCCACCTCATAGTTACTATTGTCTGTTCAGGTGGAACGGCAGTCAAGAAAACTCTGATGTGGCTCACACGTGCAGAATAAAGCATCGCAGCCCTTGGTTTCACACCAAAGGAAGGATTTCTCACTTAAATCACCTGTGTATTATCATCCTTATTGATCAAAGGCTAATCCATGAGATGGAACCTGTCATTCTCACTGTAATGCAGCCAAAATGCCCTCGAGAAACAAACCATGAACCAACACAACCTTCTTGTGCATACTTTCTGCCTCAGCCTCACTGAGCTCTGCCCAACATCCAGATAAGGGAAGAAAGACAAAAAAAGAAGAATCCCAGGGCCATGTAATAATGATATAATGTACTGAGCCAACATGTTCATGGTTTGGGATGAGATATTAAACTGCCAAATGAAACATGATTCATTTTGCTTTGAATTACAAGCCCTCTGGCTAGAAATGTATTATTATATTTAAGTGTAATCCTTAAGTATAAAATTATTAAAGTTACAGAGTAATAATTTTCTTTGCTGTTCTAAGGGTAGCAAGGAAATTATCAGATTACCTCATAGAACTCTTAGTATGGTATGGTGAGATAAGCTTGGAGTGTGCAGGTAGCATACTGTTTATTGGCTTAGTGTAAAACGAAAAGTGGCATTACACTAGGCATGAATAATATAAATCTTGGATCCCATACAAAATGTGCTCATTTTGTAGCTTAACGCCTCCATCCACCATTGCAATTTTTTATTTCCCAATTTTTTTTAATTTGAAAGATTAAGTAGTTTTACAATATCTTTTGATTAACATTGTACTATCATTGAAATTAACTTTTTCACCATCCCTGTATGAATGTGTAGTAGAGCGAACCATCTAATGAGGACTTAGGGTATGTGCATACAACAACTTTTTCAGGCAGATTCTGCCTTGGAAGCCGCCTGAAACTACAAGAAAATGCTCAGAATAATGAACATATGCCTTTTTTTTGTAAAAATGTCAAGCTTTTGAATGTCTTTTGGACGCTTCAGGTTTCTCAAATAGCCAAGCAGTTAGAAGAAATGATATGCCCATTCTTTTGGCATTTTGTGCTCTTAAGATGCTCTCTACTTTACAATACAATTCAATGGAATAGCTGAAGGAATGCCAGGAAGATGCCAGACATATTTTGAGTGTAGCACCAGCATCCCTGCACTCTTCTCTCCTTTTCCAGCAAGGGCAGCTGACTCACTCACCGCCGCTGCTCTCATCCCACACTTCCTCCCCTTCTTGCCCCCTGTCCGGGGTGTGCGCATGGCTCGCAGATCCCCAGGCAATGTGCTTAGGGCACGCGCTCCCACTCTCTTAAAGGGACAGTGCACGCTGTCATAAAGTGTCCCCAGCCAATGACTGAGAGACATTTATTGCTTAAGGCACCTCCACCTGTTAGGAGGTGCCTGAGCAACATGTATACTCTGATTGCTGCATGCCTGCTAGCTTGCCATTTGTCTCTTGTCTGTAATGTAGAAAGGTATTGATTTTTCCACTTGGTCCAGAAAAGGTCTGCTAGCATTTGTACTTTCTTCCATCGGGATTTGTAAAAGTTTTTAGTAGAAAACTCTCCGGGAGTCTGTGTGCTTACATTACATTTCTGGGTTAGAAGATTGGAAGGAGTAAGCAGAGATGGGTCTTCAGGATCATTGGATATGGCAACCAGTGGTCTAGCATTTATAATGGCTATTACCTCGGCCATGTAGGTAGTGAGAGTCTCATAGGTGAGCTTCGAAGGACCTAGTTGTAGAAAGATAGAATCGAGGATTTTGCGAGCAATGTTGATCATGCGCTCCCACATGTTTTCCATATGAGGTGAGTGGGGATTATCTTTAGGGACATCTCCGTGATTTTGGAGGGACTCCAGAGTCTGGGTATAAGCCTCATGCTGGACACAACGGATGATAGCATGTTTCACTTGCATGAACTCATCTGCTGTGTAAGCTTTATGACAATGATGCCAGACTTTGCATAGAACTGACCTTGTTTGTTTAATTTCAAAGGATTTAACAACATGAATCAGGCAAGTTAATACTCTGTAAACTGACCTCTAGGTGGAGAATCTGAGGAAGCGGCTGGAATCAAGGTGCCTTTTGGTGACCGTTGTGTTAAGTGTAGAAACTTGAGGCCGGATCTCTACATCTGATTTGGGCTCAAACAGTTCATGTATATGTGTCTTGCAAGCAGTGGGTACTGGTTGATACAGAAATGTAGGCCCGACGAGCCAGGTAGTGTCTCTTAGGGCCCCGTCACACATAGCGACTCACCAGCGATCCCGACAACGATATGAACTTGTCAGGATCGCTGGTGTGTCACTACATGATCGCTGGTGAGCTGTCAAACAGGCAGCTTCACCAGCGATAAGCACCAGCGACGCTGAGCGGGTGCGTCGCTGTGTACGTTAGTTACCAGCGCGCTGATGCAGGAAGCTGGTAACCAAGGTACACATCGGGTTTCGAAGCGGCGTGCGGCACTTAGAAACCTGATGTGTACCTTGGTTACCAGCTCCCTGCATCAGCGCACTGGTAACTAAGGTGCACATCGGGTTTCTAAGCACCGCGTGCCGTTTAGAAACCCGAATTTTACCTTGGTTACCAGCTACATTATTGCTGGTCGCTGCTCTCCCGCCTGCCACACGCAGCGATGTGTGCTGTCCAGCGGGAGACCAACAACCCAAAAAAAGTCCTGACCTTTCATGAACGATCAGCGATATCCGGCGGAGGGGCCGGTTGCTGATAGCTGTCACACACAGCAATCTCGCTGGTGAGATTGCTGTTGCATCACAAAACTTGTGACTCAGCAGCGATCTCGCTAGCGAGATCGCTGTGTGTGACGGGGGCTTAAAGGGAAGGTGCCGCAAATTTTATATAATTTGCAAAAAAAGAGTAAGTAACAAAACATGTTGTTTCAGCAAATGTTGTACTAACCAGGATTTATGGTTTGTTTGTAATAATGTTTTAATGTAGCCACTGGGCGCTGCCATCTTGATTTGCAGATCTGTGGAGGACTCATACAGTCTGCAAGTATGGCCATCCCTGGACATAGGAGACTGCGGTCGGCTCCCGACCCCACATTGCAGCCTCATTAGCAGTGAACTGGGCACGCCTATGTGGGCTGCACCATTCACTGCTGTAGGTGTGGCTGGGTGCCATTTTACTGTAGCCCAGTCTGCTGAGCTCCACGTTCTGCACTGTGCTTCCTGCTCCAGCTCCACTGTCCTCCTGCTCTATCTCCACCTCCTTACTCACAGCCCCAGTGATCTCCGGTAATCTGACACCTTCCTTTTTATGAGAGCTTTTATGGCTGTCTGAGGAGGACAGTGACATATACAGCCCATAGTCTAGTGTATAATTGGGGGGGCTGGAAGTTTCACCAGTGTGGGCATATCTGTAATACTGTCTTGTGTGATACTGACTGCTGAGCCGTGCATCTAATCCTCTCCTGTGTGATACTGTCTGCTGAGCCGTGTATCTAATTCTCCCCTGTATGATACTGCCTACTGAGCCGTGTATCTAATCCTCTCCTGTGTGATACTGACTGCTGAGCCATGTATCTAATCCTATCCTGTGTGATGACTGCTGAGCTGTGTATCTAATCCTAACCCATGTGATACTGTCTGCAGAGCTGTGTATCTAATCCTCTGTTGTGTGATACTGTCTGCTGAGCCGTGTATCTAATCCTATCCCATGTGATACTGTCTGCAGAGCTGTGTATCTAATCCTCTCTTGTGTGATACTGTCTGCTGAGCCATGTATCTAATCCTATCCAGTGTGATACTGCTCTCCTGAAATACTCTGTGCTGCTGTCACCCTGCTGGTTTTATGTGTGATCTACATGGTGGTATTGTGTATGATCTATATGGCGGCATTATATGTGAAGTATATGGCGGTATTATGTGAGAACACTATGGCAGTATTATCTGCTAAAAGCATTCTAGGGTGGTTCTGGCTGAGCACCTGCACACGGGTCAGGGGTAATAGGTGCAGTCAGGGGTGGGCTGATGAGGCAGCTGAAGAGAGGGGTCTCATTTTTATCGTTACTGTATGGCTACCTTTCCCCCAGCCTGCTTCCCAGCGTCACCCCGGACTGCGCCTGTCGCCTCGCTTTCACACATCGCCAGGACAGGATCTGAGGAGGGGAATGGGGTCTTTGCATGTAAAGTCTGGATCAGAACAGGTCATCAATCAGCAGAAAGGTTTCCTGGATTTCTGTGGTGCTGTCACCCTGCTCCTCCACCATATATCTCCCTCTGTGCCCCCCATAGACCAGCACACTGTTCTCCTGAAATACTCTGTGCTGCTGTCACCCTGCTCCTCCACCATATATCTCCCTCTGTGCCCCCCATAGACCAGCACACTGCTCTCCTGAAATACTCTGTGCTGCTGTCACCCTGCTCCTCCACCATATATCTCCCTCTGTGCCCCCCACAGACCAGCACACTGCTCTCCTGAAATACTCTGTGCTGCTGTCTCCCTGCTCCTCCCCCATATATCTCCCTCTGTGCCCCCCATAGACCAGCACACTGCTCTCCTGAAATACTCTGTGCTGCTGTCACCCTGCTCCCAGAATCCTTCCTGCCTGCCATCCTCAGTGACCGGAGACCCCATTCCTCTCCTCAGATCCTGTCCTGGCGATGTGTGAAAGCGAGGCGACAGGGGCCTGATATATGGTGGAATGAGCAGGGTGACAGCAGCACAGAGTATTTCAGGAGCAGTGTGCTGGTCTTTGGGGGGCACCCTGTTCGGTGTCAGGGATTGTACATAGAGCGCTGTGTGTTATACACATGGATGGACCGTCTGCTTGTCTGCTCCACAGAAATCCAGGAAACATTTCTGCTGATTGAATGGCCTGTTCTGATCCAGACTTTACATGCAAAGACAGTCAGTAACTTTGCAGGCCCCATCAAAATGGCTGCTCACTGTGTTCCTAGATGTCATAGGTTTTTGTGCCAGATTTCAGTAGCTGCTCCCCCTAGTGTTAACAAGTGGAAATGCCAAACTTTTTAAAATTATTTTTCATATTTTGCAAAATTAAAAACAAATGATAATATTTTTTAAGAAAATGTAAACATTAATTCTTTACATTTTTTCAATTGCTGAAAAAAATTTTTTTGGATGGCACCTTCCCTTTAAGGCATGATGCCGGTACCGCTCTGATTGCATGGTCTGCAGAATTCTGGTCAGTCGGTACATATCTCCACTGAGAGGACTGTGAAGGCTTCCTAATTCTGAGTACTCGGTTGTTTACATAGACGTATAATCTCCTAGTCTCATTATGAATGTAGCCTAGCACTACTTTGCTATCAGTGAAGAATTCTGTGCCTTCAAGCTGTAGGTCGAGTTCTGATAAGTTCGCCAGTTCTGTGGCAAGAACAGCACGCAGAGTTCTTGTCTGGGTATGATAGATGCAGGACATGGTGCCAGCCTGGCTTTACCCATGACGAACCCTATGTGGGCATTACCCATAACATCTATAGCCTTCAAGTAAGGGACTGCGGCTACAGCTTTCACTGATGCATCACAAAATACATACAGCTTCCTAGAGAGAACTTCCTCTGAAGAGATATATGTGTATGGCCTGTGTATTTGCAGGTCAGATAATGACTTTAGAGAATCCCTCCAGGATACCCACAAAATTTATTTCTCGGGAGAAAGTGGGATGTCCCAATGAACCAAGTCTACAATTAATTTGCTTAGCAAAGTCTTAATGTGACACCCCAGAGTCCAGTTGTCACAGTGACATTGCTTCCCTCTATGAGGTGAAGTCATGCTTGGAGGCAGAAAGGGGACCCCCATGCCAGGTAGCATAGATTAAATCACAATTCCTGCTGCAGGTCAGAAAAGGGAGCTGCCTTATAAATTCTGGCCAGCAGAGGGGGTTGGTGAGTCAGCTAGAAGTGAGCTGAGGGGGTTGTCATGGAAACGAGAGCAGCTGTGAGCTGTGAGGAAAATGACAAGACAGTTAAAACGTGAGGTCAAAAGATCTTTCTGGAAGATCCAGTCAGAGACAGAGAGCTGATCTGACAGGAGGAAAAGGACGATAGCAGAGAGAAGGGGCTTTGGGGAAGCTAAAACTGCATATAGAAGGCCCCAGAGTGAAGCGCTAATAGAGAGAAAAGGGACGCCAGAGTCCTTGGTGGTCAGGAGCTGTATGTCCTGATCGCCGAATCTGAAAGTACAGGGGATTGTAAATTCCTGTGCGACATTGAACACCTGAGGGCACGGCAGCAGATAAGAAGCCCAGGGCTGACGGTGAAAAGGACGGTACCCGTGGAATAGGCTCACGCTGACAGCCGTACAGGTTTGAGAAATCATCATGCAATTGAGGGTCTCAGCTTAGTTACAAACAGCAGAGACCCACACCAAAAAGCGCAGAAGGAAGGTCCTAAACCCCCACCTGGCAAGGTGGATCCCCTGAATGCCTCCAGGCGAGCCAGACTCAAGCTATCACCTGTATGTGGTACTCCGGATTGCAACCAATTGCCAGTAAAGGTAAAGAAACTGCACCTCTCTGTGTCCTTCTCTCATTACTCTGCACCCCAACGTTCACAGCCATCTTAACTATTAATCAAACATCTTTGCCCTGGGACTATTGCTCTACCTGTGGAGAGCTATTTTCACCTCAGCTGCGACACATCAACAGTCTCAAGGGAACAACACCGCAGCGCTGGTCAAAAGACTTTAATGAGCTTTCAAATAACCGCCATAACTGCGTCACACAGTGCGTGCGAGCAGACAGGGGCGTGCCAGTGAAGCTGGAGCTGCGCTCGATTGTGAGCAAGTGAAAACCAGGAAGAAAATGCCCAACGCGGGTGAAGATTCAGCAGCGGTCGCAGCCGCAGCCTCCATAATGCCGCTATCAATGCCATATATACCAGGAGCAGCCTGGTTACCTCAGTACTCAGGGGAGTCGCACACCCTGAGCGATTTTAAAGAAAGACTATGTAGTTTGTTCAAAGTGTACCCCCTGTCAGAAAGTCAAAAAGTCAGTATCCTCATTGGCCAGTTAACTGGTGCGGCCCAGAGGGAAGTAAAGTCCTGGCCGGACACTGATAAAGGGACTGTCCAACAAATCTTAGCCAGACTGAAGATCCAGATGGCCTCCAGTCCAGATGACGTCCCGTGGCGACAGCAGAAGAGGATCCCACCGACCAGAGGGAGAGACAGCTATACTGACGACGAGGATGGACAGCCCATCTGTCGCAGCTGCAACAAGGCAGGACACCTAGCAAGATACTGTCATTTAAACAAGCAACCCCTGGGGCAAAGGGCCAACCCCCAGGAGTAAGACGACCAGGCCCACCAAATTGGCGAGACAAGTACGTAGGAGGACGACCAGTCTTGCCTGTTGTGATTGACGGTTTTCCGATGAACGCTTTGCTGGACACCGGCTCCCAGGTGACAACGATACCATATGTTCTTTTTAAGCAGTTCTGGGCTGATTCAGACATTACTCATAGCCCAGATAAAGACCTTGCCATTTTTGCCAGCAATGGTCAGCTCTTGCCTCAGATGGGATATAAAGAGGTGACCATCAAGATTGGAATTGCAATCGCAAGGTTTGATAATAGTTGATATTGACAAATGAGAATGCCATCCTATGATCACTCTAGGCACTAATGTAATTGAAAATTGTCTTGGAGAAATTATTGCTTTGTTAGAACAGGTAGCCAAGACCGCCAGCTCCAGTCAGCAACGGGTCCTGCAAAAGAAGATCAGAGCCCTGATGCATAGACAACAGGTAGAGCTGTCTGGTGGAGAAGTCGGCAGTGTCAGAGAAAGTGATCCTTTCCCCATTGCAGTACCTCCCAGAAGTGAAATGTTAATTTGGTGTCGGGCAGCAATAGGCCTAAGGGGTCGAGATTACCAAGCCTTGGTAGAACCCATGTACTTTGATAGTAGGCCCACTATCCTAACAGCCAGAGGGGTAGTTGATGTCCGCAAGGAGAGAGTACCAATATGCATGTTAAATTGTGGGGAGAGAGAGGTCCAGTTACCCCGGTATGCCACCCTTGCTAAGCTGCTCACTGTCAGCAACAACGCAACAGAGGCACTAGAACCCTTGCTTCCATTTGACAAGGTGGAAGAGAATGGCTCTGAAGGGCAGCAGAAGGATTGGTGTCAGCAGCTACACGTAGGCACTGACTCCACCCCTTCGCACCAAAAACATGGGGCTTACCGGGTGGCTCGAGAATTTGAAGCGGTCTTCAGCAAGCATCCTCTCGACTTTGGGCAGGCGAAAGGGGTTCAACATCATGGAAGCCCTGAGGAAACCCATGCGAAACACGCATTGGGGCTGCGACATCTGATGGCACAGTGGACTTATTTTTGGTATGACCTTTTTACTTTATTTGCTATATCTTGGCTCTAATCTACTGACCCCTGACGTCCTTTTGATACCTAATAGTTGGACATTGTGCAGGATAGTATACATATGTGAGTGCACTGGTTGCTTTATGCAGTAGATATATATATATATATATATATATATATATATATATAAACTAATTGCCATAATTGTTCTAATAGCTTGGATATGAATTATTGGTCTTATTACCTGGTCCTTTTATACATATTTTTGGTTCCTCAGATTTTTATTGTCTGTGTCCTTCGACAATTATTTTTGTGTCCATATGATGTAATTTTTATACATTTTTATAATTGAATTAATAAAATATTGCATTGGTTATTTTGAATGGAGGTTTATTGCTCCTTTTGTTTTTCGTTTTCAATCATTGCTATGGGAGTTTACCTGTTACATACTTGGTAGTATTGTGACATTGGCATTTTTTTTATTCGTGGTTTTGTGTATTCATTTTGCTTGTTTAGTATAATACACCCCATAGTTCACCATATATTATAACTTGCACCACAGTCCTCCGTATTGTAAATTGCACACCCCATAGTCCTCTATATAATATAATGTGCCCCATAGTCCTCCATATAGTATAATACACTCCCTATAGTACTCCATATATTAAAATACACTCCTCAATCCTCCATATAGTATTATACACTTCCCGTAGTCCTCCATATAGTATAATACACTCCTTAGTCCTCCATATATTAATATACTCTCCTCAGTCCTCCATATATTAAAATACACTGCTCAATCCTCCACATAGTAAAATACACTCCTCTTAGTGCTCCAAATAGTATAATGCACCACCATAGTCATCCATGTAGTACAATTCACTTCCCATAGTATAATGCACCCCATAGTTCTTCATATATTGTAATGTATTCTCCATAGTCCTCAATATAGTATAATGCAGCCACCCCACAGAGTATAATGCAGTCACCCCATAGAGTATAATGCTGCCACCTCACAGAATATAATGTAACCCCCTCAAGAGTATAATGCAGCCCCACCACCACACAATATAATGTAACTCCCCATAGAATATAATGCAGCCCCCCTCATATAGTATAATGCAGACCCTCCATAGAATACATGGTAGCCCCCTCATAGAGTATAATGCAGCCCCCAAAGAATATAATGCAGCCCCTTATATAGTATAATCTAGCCCCTCCATAGAATACAATGTAGCCCTCCTCATATAATATAATGCAGTCCCCCCTTAGAATGTAATGTAGCCCTTTCATAGAGTACAATGTAGTCCCCATTAGAATATAATACAGCCCACCTCCCCATAGAATATAATGTAGCCCCAGCAAAGAGTATGACACAATCACCACTCATAAAATATAATACAGGCCCCCATAGAATATAATGTAGCCCCCATAGAATATAATACAGCCCACCTCCCCATAGAATACAATGTACCCCATCAAAGAGTATGACGCAGTCCTCCATCATAGAAAATAAATACAGCCCCCACATAGACTATAATGTATTATAATACAGCCCCCCCCCCCCCAAGAATGGCCCCACAGTCCAGCACTCACTCATTGATACAGTGCCTGTGCCGGCTGCCGGTGGTCTGTGCGGGCCTCTCAGGGTCTGTGCCGACTGCCGGGTGCCTGTGCCGGCTGCCGGTGGTCTCTGCGGGCCTGCCGCATACTACATACATACTACATATATACATACTACATACATACTACATGCATACTACATATATACATACTACGTACATACATCCTACATACTACATACAGTTGTGGCCAAAAGTATTGACACCCCTGCAATTTTGTCAGATAATACTCAGTTTCTTCCTGAAAATAAATTGCAAACACAAATTCTTTGGTATTATTATCTTAATTTAATTTGTCTTAAATGAAAAAACACAAAAAGAATTGTCCTAAAGCCAAATTGGATATAATTCCACACCAAACATAAAAAGGAGGGTGGACAAAAGTATTGGCACTGTTCGAAAAATCATGCGATGCTTCTCTAATTTGTGTAATTAACAGCACCTGTAACTTACCTGTGGCACCTAACAGGTGTTGGCAATAACTAAATCACACTTGCAACCAGTTGACATGGATTAAAGTTGACTCAACCTCTGTCCTGTGTCCTTGTGTGTACCACATTGAGCATGGAGAAAAGAAAGAAGACCAAAGAACTGTCTGAGGACTTGAGAAACCAAATTGTGAGGAAGCATGAGCAATGTCAAGGCTACAAGTCCATCTCCAAAGACCTGAATGTTCCTGTGTCTACCGTGCGCAGTGTCATCAAGAAGCTTAAAGCCCATGGCACTGTGGCTAACCTCCCTAGATGTGGACGGAAAAGAAAAATTGACAAGAGATTTCAACGCAAGATTGTGCGGATGTTGGATAAAGAACCTCAACTAACATCCAAACAAGTTCAAGCTGCCCTGCAATCCGAGGGTACAACAGTGTCGACCCGTACTATCCGTCGGCATCTGAATGAAAAGGGACTGTATGGTAGGAGACCAAGGAAGACCCCACTTCTTACCCCGAGACATAAAAAAGCCAGGCTGGATTTTGCCAAAACTTACCTGAAAAAGCCTAAAACGTTTTGGAAGAATGTTCTCTGGTCAGATGAGACAAACGTAGAGCTTTTTGGGCAATGGCATCAACATAGAGTTTACAGGAGAAAAAAAGAGGCATTCAAAGCAAAAAACACGGTTCCTACAGTCAAACATGGCGGAGTTTCCCTGATGTTTTGGGGTTGCTTTGCTGCCTCTGGCACTGGACTGCTTGACCGTGTGCATGGCATTATGAAGTCTGAAGACTACCAACAAATTTTGCAGCATAATGTAGGGCCCAGTGTGAGAAAGCTGGGTCTCTCTCAGAGGTCACGGGTCTTCCAGCAGCACAATGACCCAAAACACACTTCAAAAAGCACTAGAAAATGGTTTGAGAGAAAGCACTGGAGACTTCTAAGGTGGCCAGCAATGAGTCCAGACCTGAATCCCATAGAACACCTGTGGAGAGATCTAAAAATGGCAGTTTGGAGAAGGCACCCTTGTAATATCAGGGACCTGGAGCAGTATGCCAAAGAAGAATGGTCTAAAATTCCAGCAGAGCATTGTAAGGGTTTTGTGTGAAATGATCAATGTCTTGCTTTTTGCTTCATTCTCTTTTGTTTTTTCATTTAAGAAAAATTAAATGAAGATAATAATACCAAAGAATTTGTGTTTGCAATCATTTTCAGGAAGAAACTGAGTATTATCTGACAAAATTGCAGGGGTGTCAATACTTTTGGCCACAACTGTATTTAAAAAAAAAACACACACAATCCTCACCTCGCCTCGTGCCCCGCGCTGCTCCAGGCTCGTCTCCGGCCTCAGTAGTGGCACACAGTGGGTGCGCGATGAAGTGACGTCATTGTACACCCGCAGTGTCAGAGGCAGAGGGGAATGATGGGAGAGGGAATGTCATCTGACTCTCCTCCATCATTGCTTTGAACTGTACCGGCATCATAGACAGACCCCCCCGCCCCCCCGCCGCTGACGCTGGCCCTAGTGATCCATAAGACTTTTTGCGATTATTAGGCTCTGAACATGAACTCCTGGAATGTGTCTGTGCGACTGCGATGCTGGACTTTTGCGGGACTTTTTCAGCCCTAAAGGAAGTACACTGGAAAACCTCCTTGTGGTTCACCGTCTTCATATTACTGGACTTTCATGAAAGGTGTCGGCTTCACTGTTTGCGCATTTCTGGACTACCAAGTATAAGTGCAGGTGGCACTCTTACTGCATATAATTTCTGGACTTGCTTGCATTAACGGTCACGCTCTGTTAGCACAGTTGCTGGACATTTCGGTTTGGTGCTGAATGCACTTCGCTGTAATTTCAGTATTTCCTCTGTTAGTTTATGTTTACTTTTGCTTTGTTAATACAGTTTGTTTGTCTCAACTTTGGTCTCAGATTCGATTATCCAACGCAATCAGATTCCATATTACCTTCATATATATTACAGCGGACAGCCGTGTACCAGAACAAACGACCTGTCAATAAGGCAGGAGAGGGTGATGCTAAATAGGAAATACAGCATCATGCTGAGAGGCTGTAAGTGCATCGTCATGCGCCAATGCACTTCCAGACACAACTTCAAATGTGATGTCTGGCTGCTGGAGCAGTGCTTTAGGGTCATAAAGGGATCGACTGGCTTATCTTTTAAAGGGCTACACAATCATATTAATTGTTTCTGAAAAGATTCTGACAGGTTCCCCTTAAACTTGTTGGGTCCTGCACTTGTTGTGAAAGATAATTGTATTTTATTGTTAAAATCTTGTTTTTTCTCCACAATTTACATCAGAATAATTGAATTTATAGTAGATTTTCAACTGCTATTGTTATACTAAGTGACTTAACAATCTCCATGGTCTATATGTATGGCTACTGTGCTATATCACCATACGGAGCAGTATCAGGAGCACTCCATGAAGGGCAGATGACGGCTATCTTACACAACAGGTCAGATTGGAGCTTCTATTACATTAGTTTCATCTCTTAAATTACATTGTCAAGTATGATAGATGCATTTAATAGGCTAATACGCAAGTTGAATTGTTGGAAAAATAAGGCAAATCTGCCGTTATGGGGGATGTTTCGGTTTTACGACTTTTATTATCCAGTAAAAACGACCTGGGAACAAGATTCTTCAGATCAGTATGACTCTACGGTGATTCCAAACTTATAAGATTTGGATTGTGTCACTATTTTCTGAGACCTGTAACTTTTTTATTCTACCGTAGATACTCTACATATTCTCTTTTCTCACAAATTTTAACACTCAAGGACTGTTTTCTTTTTATATGATTTTCCCTAAACAGACCATAACCCACTAACAGCTCCTGCAAAATGGGTCACCCTCCCAGGGCTGTGGGGTTCTCGGTACCGGGCCGGTGTCAGCGGGATGTGTCACAGCAGCGGTGACCCGGTCCATGGCCCTGGGCGCCAAAGGTAACAAGGGGGGATTGGAAATAATGGAATGTAAATGAATAGTTTGTGACGCCACCTGTAGTGTTCGGCAAGTGAGGTCCTCTAGGGCTGGTGGTGTGTTGCAGCCAAGTTGGTGAAGCTCCCCACAGGTGGAGCTGTAGCCCCAGGGCAGTGTAGATGTAGGGGGGAGAGGAGAGGCACGAGCAGTGTAGGAGCTGGTACCCAGATGTAGCGGTGCTGGGTGCGTTGGCGCAAGAATGAATGGAGGACACCAGGGCTTGTAGTTCCAAAGCTTTACTCACAGTCTGCAGTACACACAGGTGCCTGCCTCCGTGCCATGTCCTCCGGGTCAGGGACTCAATCAACCTCCAGCCCAGATGGAATGCTCCCTTCCAACACTCCGCCAACATGTGCCTTTCTGAACGTCTCCTTTTATAGCGGCTTTAAGGGTGAAGTACTCCTAGTACTGAGTTACACTGGAGTACCTCCTGACAGATGTTCCCAAGAACTCTACTTGTATGGCAGACAGCTGTAGCCTGCTTTGGGGACTCCTTACTCCTGAGTCCCGGTTCACTATCAATGTTGCTGTTGTGCCCCCAAGTCTTAGATGGGAGTAGTGCATTTACAGCCCACTACTCCACCGGTGTCTGCTGTAGAACCATTAGTGTCCATACAACCTCGGGGACTGGGTCCCGGCCTTGCGCTTAGAACTTCTAGGCAGGGTTCTTACTCTAACCCACGTCCTCTGTTCCCTTTTACTCCTACGTTCCGTACTAGTCTTTCCTTCTTATGGAAGATCAGGTTTCGGTTCAATGTCTTTCTCCTTCTTTCCTTTCCCGTGCCAGCAGACCCAGGTCACTGAGATCTGCTGCAGCACCTCCTTCCTCCATCCCTCTTCCAGGGATCTCCTTTCCTCACTCCTCTCTGAGTGACTCTCTGACTGACTGACCTCGAACTGACTGAAATTCTAAACCTTCCCGCTCTTTTATATATTCTAACTCCACCCGCCTCCCAGCACTAAAGGTGCTCTGCTACACTCCAAGCAGGGAGCCGCAATGTGGCTTTGCTGAACTACTGTGTTGTGTGGGATGCAGGTGTTGGAGCGTGGTCAGGAGCCTCCAACTTACCTGAATGGTGGGGCACCACACCTCAGGAGGAGGTGCAGTACCTCTGTGGTGACTGAGCCTCAGGGGCACCACATAAACATGCACTTTTCACTAAGGCCGGTTTCACATTTTCGTATGGAGGAGCTGCGGAGGGCTGCGGACTTCCTCCATGAAGCTTCGCAAACTGCCACACCTCCTCTGGTCAGCTCCGCCTACTTCTGCATGCGGCCTGCGTACTCTATCTTTAACATTGGGTACGCAGGTCATGCGGATGTATGCGGATGCCTCCGCATGCGTCGTTTTGACAATGCGGCGACCCGCATCAAACGCAACATGTTGGAATTTGATGCGGTTGCCGCATCGTCAAAACGACGCATGCGGAGGCATCTGCATACATCCGCACGACCTGCGTACCCAATGTTAAATATAGGGTATGCAGGCCGCATGCAGAAGTATGCGGACGTAGGTGGAGCTGACCGGAGGAGGTGCGGCAGTGGGCGGAGCTTCACAGAGGAAGTCCGCAGCCCTCCGCAGCTCCTCCATATGCAAATATGAAACTAGCCAAATGCTGTGTTCACAAGTGCAGTAATGATCTGTTAGAACTGATCCAGCAGCAATCCTTTGGCAAAAAAGTTGTGCAGACACAACGTTTTAGTCCATTTTTAAATAACTGATCTCTGCTGGATCAGCTTTTTTTACATTGAAGTCTATGGAAAACAGATAATTTTTCTTTCATTTGTAACAGATCCATCTTTTGCTTGGACGCACATTCAATTGAAATGTATTGTGGCGCAGACACCAGCTCTCAGTGCCGCAATACTAATACGAGCCTTCGGCCAAACAGAGGCAGGCCAGCGCAAGCAATGTAGGACTTCATAGCTATATGCCACCCAGGGGAAGAGGACAGGACACTGTTTGCCGATGGAGCAGAGTTTAGGGGAGAAGGATTTTTTTAAATGTGTATTGGCATGTATTGTATTGTATTGGCATGGCAGAATTGGAGAAATTACTACATGATGGGCAATAGAATGGGACCAGGATGGTACATTACTACAATATAGGGACCAGAACACCAAGAAAAATCCTGTATTTATGGTATTAGGTATAGGCAAAAACTCAATGAACAATATTGCACACAAAACCCATACAAGCTAATTAAAGCAAGAAAAAATGGGAAAAGAACGATTGTCTTATGCTAAAACAATATTTTTATTCACAAATAAAGATTAAAAAGTAATACAGAATAATACTGCAGGAAAAAGGGGATCAATTATGAACTTATATATCCAGAAAGAACAGCACTCAGATCACAATATCCAGATATACAATGCAAAGATCAAAATGTATTTCAAAACTCACTAGTCAAAATATACATGTATCAACAAGCTACTTGTACCCCAAAAAAGGGGGAAGCTGTTTTCATGTCAATGCGTATGGAGTGACAACAGCAGCATACTATCAAAGGTATACGTGTATATAAAAATAAATGCCACTGTTGTCAAGTCACATAATTGTGTACCAATTTGTAATAGCAGTATGTGTGTATTCAGTGCTTAAGTGCCGATGCTAAAGTGCTAGTAGTGCAGCTGCCACAGTAAACATAAGTGTACCAGATATAAAAGTAATGCTCTAGCTGTTACTTACTGGCAGTATGTAATGGTGTGGGCCCCAACCTGCCACCCCTACGCGCGTTTTGAAGTATCTTCTTCAGGCACCTCCTGAACTGCCAGCAACAGCTAGAGCATTACTTTTATATCTGGTACACTTATGTTTATTGTGGCAGTTTCACTACTAGCACTTTAGCATTGTGTATCGGGCTACTGTAATCTGAGTGCTGTTCTTACTGGATGTATAAGTTCATACTGGATCCCCTTTTTCCTGCAGTATTATTCTGTATTACTTTTTAATATTTATTTGTGAATAAAAATAATGTTTTAGAATAAGATACTCGTTCTTTTCCCATTTTCCTTGCTTTAATTAGCTTGAATGGGTTTTGTGTGCAATATAGGGACCAGGATGGGACATTACTACAAGATAGGGACCAGGATGGGTACATTACAAAGATGGTGGCCAGGATGGGCATGTTACTAAAACATGAGGAAATTAGGACAAGTACATGCGGCTATTACTATAATATGTAGGTCCGAATTACTATATGGTTCTAATTGTAAGATAAAATTTCTGTATGTTGCCAATTAGGGGAAATAAAAATTGTAAAAAAAATTTAAAAATGTCAAAATAAACTATGATTTTTGGGGAAACACTTAAAATGTTATTTTATGTATAAACAAAAGTAAACAAACAAAGTCCAAGTTTGTTATTGCTGCACTCCTAATGACCCAAACAATAAAACTGTGCCACAAGCCATAAGATGAATGCCATTTAAAAGAATAAAATAAGAAACAAGCCAAAAATGTTCAAAAAAATGATCAAAAGGTGTATATAAATAACAATATGCACAACTAAAAATGTCATCTTGTTCTACAACATGTTAGGCTATGGGTTGAACTAGATGGACTTAAAGTCTTCCTTCAACCTTAAATACTATGCTACTGTGGGGAAGGTGACTTGATGGACAGACTTGACTGGAAGTAGGAGGGGACGATTTGTGCACTACAGACAGAGATTGGCAATGACAGAAAGGTAACAGCAGGGAAAGACAGAAAAGGGAGTGCAGTACAGAGATTTGACCACAAGATGGCAGGGGGGAGTGTAGTTCACGACTTGACATAAGCTAACAGCTATAGAAACTGCTTAGTCATGAGGGGCGGGGAGATAGGAACTAAGAAGGGAAATTCCCAGTGAGAGAGGGGATAAATAGGACAGGTTGGGGTTCCAGGCTAGGCTAGTCCCAGGAGGAGCTCAGGAGGAGAAGACTCAGGAAAGAAGACGGAGAACGGTGGAAGAGCTTGACCAGGGGACTGACAGGAAGAGACAGTCAGGGGGGTGGCCCTGACACAACGGACCGCAGGACGGACGAGGCCCTGGGGGTACCGATTGGACGACGACCTCGGACAGGTGAAGCACTGGCGGTAGATTGGTCTAGGACAGCCCCAGCGAAAGATCTGCAAGGGACGTCATCATGACTGAAGGAAAGGTGAAGGTACCTGGGCCAGGAAACGGAGAGCTGTAAACGTGCTGCGGTGTATGGCTACGGTCGTCAGGAGGACGGCCAATAAACTCGGACCTGTTACAATTGGAAACTGTCTCCGTCTCATCTTTGCATCGTCTGGTCGTGGTAAGCAGTGGACCACCCCCCAATCTGGGCCCCCACCACATTTGGCGCAGTCGGCAGGATCGCCGCCGCTAATACTACATCTTCCGCGGCAGGCCTGAGCCTGGAGAACTCAAAAGAACTTGGGCTGCCCACCTCTGGATTACAAATTTGCTCACCTGTGGATTACAAATTTACCCACCTGTGGATTACAAATTTGAGACTCGGTTCCGGATCCTGGGCTGTCATCAGAGGATCCGGGGCGGTACCAGAAGCCGGACAACATGGCTGTGATACTTCAATGTCGGGAAGAGGCCCAGGTGTTTGCCGCTGCTCTGGATGGACTGGGACTGTCCCAAATTCACCCTGGGGGAAGTGGTGTATAACTGGAGACCGCCGCCCCCATATACTGGACCCGGGAAGATGGGTGGAGAAACCGACCATCGCCCCACCCGAGGGCGGGAGTGGCCCAGGGGGCAATACCGGCTGCGGCTGTTTGGCACCATTCGACTGCTGTACACCGGATGGGATGCGACGCTGCAGCTGCCGTGGCCTCGGACGCCTGGAATGGCAGTGGTGTCAAGAGGTCGAATCTCGCTGGGAGACCTGCTTTCTGGAGCCACCGACAGCCCCCCAGACATCGGGCGGACAGGAGGAGTGACTGCGGGCCCTGCAGGAGCAGCTGCCGAAGACATTGCATGGGAGCCTCCCAGCAGGACCCACGAGCCTGGAGGCTAGCCCTGCCGGACGGCGGGGTGAAGATCGGAGGCTGCGGGAGGAGCCGAGGGGTGGCCTGTCGAAGGCCGCGGTGCCGGGGAAGGTGAGAGGTCCTCCGGCTCGGCCGGCGTCTCCGCGACCAGCCCCCACCACCCGGCCTCCCCGCGCGGCGTCCTACGTTCCTGTGGGCCTAGCTGCGGAGGGCTCTGCGGCCTCCACCGGGCTGAGCGATGCCTCTGCACACGTCCCTGAGCCACCCCACCCGGCAGCGCCACGTCCGGTGTCGCCAGTGCGGAACCCACCAGTGGTCGTCTCTGCTACGTTTCGTCTGGCGGCGGCGGCCTATTCACCGCAGCCTGCCGTCACTCCGGTCCCAGCTGCGACTCCAGTTGCGGCCTGACCCGCGGCCGCATCTGCGTCCCCCTGGAGTCGGCTGCCGCCTGCTTGTCGGGCTCTGCGACCTACCCGCCGGGAACCACTGCTGCCCCTGCCCGTCGCCCGGCCCCAGCGGCTGCTGGGCCGCCGGAATCTGCGGCCGTCTCTGCCCCGCTCTCAACCCTGGCCGCATCCCGCCCACCGGACTCCGAGGCCTACACTGGACCCTCCGTCTGGGTCGCGGAGGTAATACAGAAGAAAAAGGCCAGGGAGCGGGAGGTCTGGACCCTGCTCCACGAGAGAGGGGAGGCTGGCATGGTGGCTTCCCGATCCACGTGGCGGCTCGTGCATACCAATCTGGACAAAGGATACGGGTTCATTCGGGACATCGCAACCGGCCAGAAGGTATATATCAATGTGACTTCCATCCGTCACAGCCGGGCTTTGCGGGAGGGGGACTTGGTGTCGTACTACAAGTAGTACTGTCCCCGCGGCTACTACACGGTAGCCGTAATCGCTGAACCCAAAGGTCACGAGCCCCCCGTAAAAAGAACCCCTAGAGATATTCTCTGCATCCCGGGAGCTCCTTGGCTGTGGAGCCCCTTACTACTGATGAGACATCGGCTGTCAGGAGACGGCCCGGACTTCCGGGATTTCGCTGCACCGTTGTGCAGGCCCCAAGAGGACAGTTTGATATCCAAGATAAGGGACATGTTTTATTGCTGATTGTTTGCTCCTGACATAGCGGGGATATGGGAGAGGAAGTACTCATGTTAAAGGGAGGGGGAGTATTTATATTCTGTTTTAAACAAAGATGTTGTGAGAAAATGTGGGAAAAAAAAAAAGAAAAAAAGAGGAAAATGGAAAAGAATAACAAAGAAAAAAGAAAAAAAGGGTTACTCCAGTTAAGTAACTCCTGTTGTTATTGAAGTAAAAGTAACAGTATGTTAAAGTTGATTTAATGAGTAGTGTGTTTAAAAGAAAAATATGTGTGTAACAGGTTCCGGGTATGAGGTAGATGTGACGAAGATGCCGACCATGACTCTTTTTTAAGTGAAGGACGAAGAACATTGAAACAGACAGTGGTCCGTCAGTCAGGTCCCCGACACCACGGACACCCCAAAAGGACGGGCGGGCGCCAGTGATGACCTGGTAGGCAACAGGCCTCGGTCCTGGTGTTCCGGACAGCTGAAGGTAGTAGAAGGGGAGAGAAGTGGGGGGTACACGCCGTAGAGTAGTCCTGGTGGACCTCGCCAACCTGAAAGGAGTTGTCACGTGGCGTGCGCGCCAGCAAGTAGCAGCAGGCTGCTCGGAGCACGATGCTCCCGGTTTGGTTCGGCACCCGTGGGCGGCGGGTTTGGCCCAATGACCGGTCCGACAACAGACTGTGGGCAAGCTTTAGGACAACGTAGGTAGGGAGTACGATTGTCGGGACGACAAGAGACAAAGGAAGGGGGAGTGTGGAGAAGGTGACTTGACGGACAGACTTGACTGGAAGTAGGAGGGGACGATTTGTGCACTACAGACGGAGACTGGCAATGACAGAAAGGTAATAGCAGGGAAAGACAGAAAAGGGAGTGCAGTACTGAGATTTGACCACAAGATGGCAGGGGGAGTGTAGTTCAGGACATGACATCAGCTTACGGCTATAGAAACTGCTTAGTCATGGGGGGCGGGGAGATAGGAACCCAGAAGGGAAATTCCCAGTGAGAGAGGGGATAAATAGGACAGGTTGGGGTTCCAGGCTTATCTAGTCCCAGGAGGAGCTCAGGAGGAGAAGACTCAGGACAGAAGACTGAGAACGGTGGAAGAGCTCGACCAGGGGACTGACAGGAAGAGACAGTCAGGGGGGTGGCCCTGACACAACGGGCCGCAGGACAGACGAGGCCCTGGGGGTACCGATTGGACGACGACCTCGGGCAGGTGAAGCGTTGGCAGTAGATTGGTCTAGGACAACCCCAGCGAAAGATCAACGAGGGACATCATCACGACTGAAGGAAAGGTGAAGGTACCCGGGCCTGGAAACGGAGAGCTATAAACATGCTGCGGTGTATGGCTACGGTCGTCAGGAGGACGGCCAATAAACTCGGACCTGTTACAATTGGAATCTGCCTCCGTCTCGTCTTTACATCGTCTGGTCGTGGTAAGCAGTGGACCACCCCCCAATCCGGGCCCCCACCACACTACTATGTTACAAAGCATGCGGTCCTTCAAATCACATTTTTTCTATGTGCAGCCCATATACCCAGCAAAATTTGAGACCCCTGCAATAGAGCCTGTAGCCAACAAAGAAGTCGCCCAGGTTTTTCAATAATCGAAACTTTCATCCACATTGCCCCAATAATCCCCCCATTGACTCTCTGGTGATATGTGGTATAAATCAAATTTCACAGAAGTTGATAGTCACTGAAATAATGTTTAAGAACCTTCCACCAACCTTTAACTATGTCATTGGTGGTAAAGTGCATCATGGCTGGTTACTGGGTCCTCATCTGATCCTCTGTTCTCGATATGTTAATACTCAAGTGCCAGGAAAGCAACAAACTGTTTGAGGACCTCAATATTTATCACAGATCTATTCCCCCAATAACTGAATTGTTTAGAAGCTTCACTCACTTAATGTTGGGGTTACCATAGTGGGGGGAAGAATGTATGAGTCCAGAGTAGAGTAGACTTTTGTAAGCTCTGCGTGTTTATAACCATTTTCACTGTCCTACAACATAGAAGTTGATGTTAAAGGGCAATAGCCATATATAAGCAATGTTCTTGCTCATGAGAGTGTCTGTGAGAGGTTTTGAGATATCGTAGTGATTCTATATAGATCTTGAAATAAAATATTTTTATATTTCAAGTATATTTTCTAACTTTGTAGGATAGTATCAATGACTTTGCAACTGTACAGGTGACAAAAAAATTCCCTAGGTGGTTTGTGAGGCCCGAGTTTTGCCAATATTGCTCTATGTGGCCTATTGGTTGTACATTTGTTTACGTAAATATTTCTGGAACGGTTTTGTCATATTGTTTCATGGGCATAGTTAGTTGCAGTGCTCTAAGGTATGTGCACTGCCCACTGTCATTTTGGCATTCAAATTGGTCTATGAGTAGTGTTGAGCATTCCGATACTGCAAATATCCAGTATCGGCCGATATTCGCTGTATCGGAATTCCGATACCGAGTACCGATATTTTTTCAATATCGGATATCGGAATCGGAAGTTCCCATAATGCAATGAGCCACTTTTGTGGCTCTGATTGGCTGCCGAAATGACGTCATCATGATGCGCGGTCTGTGCGCATCATGATGCGCCGTCAGTTCGGGACTTCCGGGGGGTCTGTGCCGACTGCCCGGGGGTCTGTACTGGCCTGCCCGGGGGTCTGTACCGGCCTGCCGGGGGTCTGTGCCGACTGCCCGGGGGTCTGTGCGGACTGCCGGGGGTCTGTACCGGCCTGCCGGTGGTCTGTGCCGACTGTCCGGGGGTCTGTGCAGGCTGCGGGGGATCTGTGCAGGCATCGTCCGATGGGACTACAAGTCCCATCGGGCGATGCCTGCTACCATGACGGTGATTGACACATTAGCCAATAATGGGACAGTAGTAGTCCCATCATCCGGCTAATGTGTTGAATGTAAAAAAAAAAAATACATGCTACATACATGCTACATGCTACATACATGCTACATATATACCACATGCATGCAACATACATATATACAACATATATACCACATGCATGCAACATACATACATACTATATGTATGTATTGTATGAATGTATTGTATGTAGTATATATGTAGTATATATGTAGTATGCATGTTGCATGCTTGTGGTATATATATAGTATGTATGTATGTTGCATGCATGTAGT
The DNA here is from genome assembly GCF_039654945.1 of Dendrobates tinctorius. NCBI lineage: Eukaryota > Metazoa > Chordata > Amphibia > Anura > Dendrobatidae > Dendrobates > Dendrobates tinctorius. The sequence continues at coordinate 930,369 of NW_027361826.1, read as the reverse complement.
ATATATGTAGTATATATGTATGTTGCATGCATGTAGTATATATGTGGTATATATGTAGTATGCATGTTGCATGCATGTCGTATATATGTAGTATGTATGTATGTTGCATGCATGTAGTATATATGTAGTATGCATGTTGCATGCATGTAGTATATATGTTATATGTATGTATGTATGTTGCATGCATGTAGTATATATGTAGTATGCATGTTGCATGTAGTATATATGTAGTATATATGTATGTTGCATGCATGTAGTATATATGTGGTATATATGTAGTATGCATGTTGCATGCATGTAGTATATATGTTGCATGTATGTATGTTGCATGCATGTAGTATATATGTGGTATATATGTAGTATGCATGTTGCATGCATGTGGTATATATGTAGTATGTATGTTGCATGCATGTAGTATATGTGTAGTATGCATGTTGCATGTAGTATATATGTATGTTGCATGCATGTAGTATATATGTTGTATATATGTAGTATGCATGTTGCATGTAGTATATATGTACGTTGCATGCATGTAGTATATATGTGGCATATATGTAGTATGCATGTTGCATGTAGTATATATGTAGTATATATGTATGTTGCATGCATGTAGTATATATGTAGTATGCATGTTGCATACATGTAGTATATTTGTTGTATGTATGTTGCATGCATGTAGTATATATGTAGTATGTATGTAGCATGTAGCATGTATGTAATATGTATGTTGCATGTATGTAGCATGTAGTATATATGTATGTTGCATGCATGTAGTATATATGTAGTATATATGTAGTATGCATGTTGCATGCATGTGGTATATATGTAGTATGTATGTATGTATGTATGTTGCATGCATGTAGTATATATGTAGTATGTATGTAGCATGTATGTAGTATGTATGTTGCATGTATGTAGCATGTAGTATGTATGTAGTATGTATTTTTTTCTTTCTTTACATTCAACACATTAGCCAGATGATGGGACTACTACTGTCCCATCATTGGCTAATGTGTCAATCACCGTCATGGTAGCAGGCATCGCCCGATGGGACTTGTAGTCCCATCGGACGATGCCTGCACAGACCCCCGCAGCCTGCACAGACCCCCGGACAGTCGGCACAGACCACCGGCAGGCCAGTACAGACCCCCGACAGTCCGCACAGACCCCCGGGCAGTCCGCACAGACCCCCGGCAGGCCGGCACAGACCCCCGGAAGGTCCGTACACACCCCCGAGTGGCTGTACAAGGACAGAAAAGGGGTTTTCTTATTCCGATCCATAGACTTGAATGGGACTTCCGGTATCGGAATCGGCGATACCCGATACTTTTTTCATATCGGGCCGATACCATCCGATACGATATTTTAGGGTATCGGATGGTATCGCTCAACACTATCTATGAGTATTAAAATAGTTATGAAGAGGAATGTGGTTATTTAAGCTTCTATATCAGTCACACATTGTTTGAAGTCTTCTAGAACTTTGGTGCTAGTGTAACTTTCCACTAGGGAGGTCATACATGGATTTTTGGTGGGCACTAATTGTTTGTTTTTTGTTTTTTTTTATTAATCAAGATTTGTTTTAAAGGGTCATAATGGTGTCTCACTTCCAGTTCTGTCCAACCATACCTTTACCAACCAGTCTAGGTTGTGGTGGCACTATGTAGTATAACTAGGAACATCCTGCATCTGGTCTTGGCAAAGTACGCTGTAGTAGATTATACCCATGGAGCTGTAGTCACACCATAAAGAGAAGCAGTAAAAAATAGTAGCCTTGTTCCTTTAAGCATTGAAGTACCTCAGAAGTGCAAAGAGTGAAGACTAAGAAATGTGTTCACCTTAAAAAGCAGAGCATAGGTCATAGGATATAGATACTCTGTAAAGCGCCTGTGGTAGTTCAGATAAACAGCATCACTTCCCCTTCGCATCTTCTGTAGTAGAGAGGGGAGGTGATCCCGGACATGAACTAGGGCAATGATGGCTACAGCTGCGGGCCCCAGGGGCTGTGTGTTGGTCAGATAGGCTAATTACTGTAATTTAGTGCCCTAAGGGGATTTAAAAGCTTAGGAATTACAGAGGAAATGTCTGAACCCCAACTGGGGAGTGCAACGTATGATGTAGCAGCATGGGTTGTTTCCATATTAACTGGGAGCCTAGACAATAAGGCTGCCATATTTCAGTTGTGTATCATGTTCTTTACTTAGAGATCAGACCACCTTATGGAGAATATGGTCTATAGTCAAGAGGTGGATGTAGGGCTTTGAGTTACCTCTCCTCCTCTTGGTGCATCAGTAGGTGGGGAGGCAGCCTGTAGTGTACAAGGGATTACCTCCTCTCTTAAAGTTGGCAGATTAGGTTTTTGGTAGGAATGGTGTATCAGAAGAACCCATAATAATAATAATTTTATTTCTATAGCGCCTACATATTCCGCAGCACTTTACATTTTAGAGGGGACTTGTACAGACAATAGACATTACAGCATAACAATAAACACATAGATCAAAACAGATACCAAGAGGAATGAGGGCCATGCTCGCAAGCTTACAGTCTATGAGGAAAAGGGGAGACACGGAAGGTAGATGGTAACAATTGCTTCGTTGTTCGGACCAGCCAAAGTGTAAGAATCGGGTGTTCATGTAATGCTACATGAACCATTTATCAGCCAAAGTGTGTAACAGTACAGACACAGGGGGCTATTAAATGCATAAAGCATGTGAGAACATGATGCAAGGAACCTGGTTATGGTAAAAGATTTTGAATGGGCAACACAGGGATATTTAGGTTAATGCGTTGAGGCAATAGGCCAGTCTGAATAAATGCGTTTTTAGGGCACGCTTAAAACTGTGGGGATTGGGGATTAATCATATTAACCTGGGTAGTGCATTCCAAAGAATTGGTGCAGCACGTGAAAGTCTTGGAGACGGGAGTTGGAGGTTCTGATTATTGAGGATGTTAACCTCAGGTCATTTGCAGAACGGAGGACACGGGTAAGGTGGTAGACTGAGACGAGGGAGGAGATGTAGTGTGGTACTGAGCCATGGAGTGTTTTGTGGGTGAGGGTAATAAATTTGTACTGGATTCTAGAGTGGATGGGTAACCAGTGTAAGGATTGGCACAAGGTAGAGGCATCAGTGTAACGATTGGTGAGGAATATGATCCTGGCTGTGTAATAAACGTGCAGGTGCTGGTATGTCACCATGGAACTGAGACAGATCAAAAGTTAAAGGGTTTTATTTACAGGGATATGATACTCCTCGCAGGGAGAAAGCAGTGGGGGTTAAACTGGTTTTAAAGCAGTATATCAAACAGTCAAAAAGAGTTAGAAACAGGTGTTCTTGAAACTTATCAGTCTGCTGAGTACTTGCTTGTAGGGTCATCTTCTCCCACATTGGCGCCATCAGCAGCGGCACTTGTCGTCTCTCTAGTCACTGTAGGCTCTGCAGTCACGAAGGACCCACAACAGGGGTCTCGGGGGTTAATGAAGAAAGGCGGGGGAACACAAGGCATTCCGGGTGTCCCCTGCTCTGAGTCTATGCTCCAAAACTAAACAGTCTCTCCGCAGGAACCAAGGGCTCTGCATCGCTATAAGTCTCTCAACAGGAGTCAGGGGCTCTGTACCAACACCACAGGTATCGGGGCTACGCACGTGGGGCACTGTCTCTGCACGGGGGTCAGAGCGGAACAGTTGTTTCCTCTTCTCCCCTGCGTGCAGCTGCAACCTGCCCTGTCCCCTGCACACGCTGCTCTGAGCTTCGCGCGCTCTCAGGCTGCGCTCCTTCCTGTTCCTCTCTCCTCCCAGCAGTCACGTGGCCCAGCATGTCCAGGGCAGAAAGTCTTCCCCCTAGCAAGCATGCTGTCTGACCAAGTGGTTCCAGATCAGGAGCGGAGAAGGTAACCCCCCTCTGAGTCTTCTTGTGCTTCACCCCCTTACAGCTGCAGCATTCAAGACAGATTGGAGGGGGGAGAGTTTGGTAAGAGGGAGACCGATTAGAAGAGAGTTACAATCGTCGAGACGAGAATGAATAAGAGAAACAGTAAGAGTTTTTGCAGAGTCAAAAGTAAGAAAAGGTCGAATTCTAGAAATGTTTTTGAGGTGCAGATGACAAGAGCGAGCCAGTGATCTGATGTGTGGGGTGAATGAAATCAAGTACGACTCCAAGACAGCGGGCATGTTGCTGGGGAGTAATTGTGGAACCACACACGGAAATGGCAATGTTGGGCATAGGTAGGTTAATACAGGGAGGAAACACAAGGAGTTCAGTTTTTGACAGGTTCAGTTTCAGATAGAGGGAAGGCATGATGTTAGAGTCAGCTGTAAGACAATCACCAGTGTTTTCTAAAAAAAGGCAGACTTGATATCAGGAGAAGAAGTGTATAATTGAGTGTCATCAGCATAGAGATTGTACTGGAAATCAAATCTACTGATTGTATACTGCCCCTGTTGTCAAACAAAGAGAAGAGGATGGGGCCTAGAACCGATCCTTGAGGAACCCCAATAGTAAGATGAGAGGAGGAGGAGCCAGCAAAAGATACAGTTAAGGAGTGGTCAGAGAGATAGGAGGAGAACCAGGAGAGAACGGTGTCCTTGAGGCTGATGGAGCGGAGCATAGTGAGGAGGAGCTGATGATCCACAGTGTCGAATGTTGCAGAGAGATCCAAGAGAATTAGCATGGAGTAATGACAATTAGATTTAGCTGTTAGTAGATCATTAGAGGTTCCCAGTGTTAGGCGCCAGGATTCTCCTGCTGCACGGGATGGATCCCAAGCATTGTCTGGTGCTGTGGTCTCCCATTCTGGTCCAGCCACTGAGATTGATGCTTAGCTTAGACATTGGTCCCGTGTCTTGCTTAGGCTCCTGGTATATGTTTGGTTACTAGTCAATGGTAACTAGTGATATTCAGGTGCAGCCGTCCGCTCTGGAGTCTAAGTCCAGAGATCACCTTAATGAGCAAGTCCTTGATGTAGCATCTTCTCATTGGTGGTCAGACGTTAGCTGCTCTGGTGATGTGGCAGCTTGGGATTGGCAAGCGGGCAATGTCACGGCCGGCTGGGAGTGTGTGTTTGTGGCGGAACTTTGGGTTTAAAAGGCTCTCAGCGGTGCACTCAGGCATGCTAGTATCAGGTTGGGTGGGTGGGAGTGGGTTCTCTACCACTCTGTCTGCACGTGTTTGTATTTGTCTTCCCTGTGAGACTGAGCTTCTTATGTGTTTTACCGCTTGGCTTAGTATCTGTCTTGTTCATTTGTGTGGTTAGCACAGTTCAGTTACAGAGCAAGCTCAACCTATGTGCTATACTTCTCTGTGAAGTTAACAGGGTATCGTACCTAGCATCATTTGGGTTACTTCCCTTGAGTGCATCTGTTTCGTTCTAGTGTGCGGTTAGCACAGTACAGTTACAGAGCAAGCTCAACACTTTTGCACTACCTCTCTGTGAAGTTAACAGAGCTGGGTATTCTGTGTTCTGTTCATACTGTGTGGATTAACACAGTCTGCTAAAGGTGAGCGCTCACTGCTTTGTTCTGCCATTGTTCACACTAGCAGCAGTTATACATCTCTGCACGGTGGACCCCGGGTTGCGATTGCACTTTAATTTATCTTTTATTTAGTGTAATCCACCAACCCTAACACCCAGGAGACCCAGTATTCGACTTTCTGGACTCCAGCTGCAATCTGAGGTTTGTGGTAGGTGGCAAATTAGCAACATGTATACATGCAACCCAATATTGAGTTCAAACTGTTCACCAGCACCAACCTCTCTTCTTTATAAAGTAAACACATTTACAAACATAGGCCTCATTTAGGCATCCCATTTTCACGTACCTGATTTTAATGGATAGCACTCGTGATAGTCTATAGGGCCTTTCACATGTCCAATTTTTTTCCTCAGACTGAGCGGTCCACAGAAAATATCGGAGACATGTCCGATTTTGATCTGCGTGTTGGATCAAAATCAGCAATGCAAGTCAATGGGTCTATGGAAAAAATCGGGCTGTGCTTGGATGACATCCAAATGCAGTTTGATTTTCATGGACTGTCAGAATTGAGAAGGCGGAGAAACTTTTTTCTTAATTTCTCCATTTACGAGAAAATCAGATGAGACTCGGACCACACTCTGATCAAACTTAAATCAAAGTCTGATCAGAATAATCAGTCCGATTTTCTTGTATGTGAAAAAGTTGGACATCTGAATGAGCCCTTACAATTGACCCTGAATAAAAAAACATCAAGACATCAATAACAAGATCTGGTCATCCTCGTTGACATGCTGCAGCAGCTGGATTTTGTAAGGGTGCCTTTTGTGAGTAGCTATTATCTGCCGAAGGGATGTTCGACTGATGCTAGAACGGCACACAGAATTTGCAGAATGGGCCAAACAGAAATTGGAACAGGACCCTCAGTTTACACAGAACATTATGTTCAGTGATGAGGCAAACTTTTTTGGGTGGGCCATTTATATGGATACACCTAAATAAAATGGGAATGGTGACAGTTTTCTTGCGTTGGGTGTCTTACATTGAAATTTGCTGCCATGACCCAGGTACTCCATTCACCAGACATCAACACAATATCTATCTGTGGCACTCCAGGAGTCCAGTTGCCACAGTGGCATTGCCTCCCTCACAGGGGGGTGATGACATGCCTGGAAGCAAGGAGGGGTTCCCTGACCAGATCACACTTGCATCCAGCACTTTTCCTGATTCCAGACCAGAAGGGGGAGCTCTAAACCCGGTTTCAGGGGAGCTTCTCTATTAGTTCTGGCCTGGAGGAGGCGTCAGTCAGTCAGTGTCTGGAACTGAGAGACAGAGTCTGAGTGAAGAGAGGATAGAGAAGTGAAAGAGAACCTGGAGAGTGGAGCTGTGACCAAGCTCACCACAGTGCTAGAAGCTGGACGCCGGAGTCTGCGGCTGATGAGTACAACAGTCCCAGCTGCTAAATCCGGAGGGCAGGGGATTGCAGGTCTCCTGGTCCAGCAAACACCCGAAGGCACAGCAGCAGACCAGAGCCCGGAGCCGCCATAAAGGAGTGACACCTGCAATAGGCTCCAGCTGCCTGCCATATGCACAAGTACTTCAGAACAATAAGGAACAGAGGACTGAGCATAGCTTTAGGCAGCAAGGACCTCAAAGGGCAGCACAGTAAGGAGGCCTCAAAACCCATCTGGCTTAGTGGATCCTAAGTTGCGTCCAGGCTCCGCAGACCTCCATTGTCATCTGTAACTAGTGCTCCGGCCTGCACTTCAAACTGTGAGTAAGTATGGAAATTGCACCCTGCTGTGTCCTCGGAGTTATTTACTGCACCATCCACCCTGCACTACATCCATCATCACCATCTAAAACAATATAATTGCCCTGGGACTAAGATCTACCTGTGGAGAGCTGTACCAAGTCTGCTGCATCACCATCAGCCCCAGCGGTCTCTTTATTCAAGCTCGGCCATCCATAGCTGAGTACCACAGGTGGCATCACAAATCATCTCTTATAAACTTTATTTCCCCTTAATCATCATTTTTCATTGGATGCCCAGGGCCACGGACCGGGTCACTGCTGCCATGACACATCCCCTTAAGAACTGGCCCGGTACCGAGTATCCCCACGGCCCTGGCGGACGCTCCATTTCTGCTCCTCGTGTTAACCTCTGCGACATATCAATGGCTGTAAACAAAGAAAAACTTGTAAATAACTCATAAAAGAATAAAGTAGCATTAAAACCAAGCACACCATTGTTTTTCTTGTGAAATTCTCAATAAGTTTGATGTGTCACATGACCCTCTTCCCATTGGAAAAAATAAGGTAGGATCCAAAATGGCCGACTTCAAAATGGCCACCATGGTCACCACCCATCTTAAAAAGCTTTCCCCCTCCCATATACAAATGTGCTATAAACAGGAAGTTGATATCACCAACCATTCCCATTTTATTTACGTGTATCCATATACATGGCCCAACCTGTACGTACATACATGCACATATACACTGCTCAAAAAATAAAGGGAACAAAAAAATACCACATCCAAGATATCACAGAATGAAATATTCCAGTTGCAAATCTTTATTCATTGCATAGTGGCATTCATTGAGGCATTCATTGAGAACAATAAAACATAGAAATGATCAATGTAAATCAAATTTAATATCCCATAGAGGTCTGGATTTGGAAGGATACTCAAAATCAAAGCGGGAAAGCAAATTACAGGCTGATCCAATTTCAGTAGAATTGCTTGAAGACAAGGAAAAGATGCTCAGTAGTGTGTGTGGCCTCCACGTGACTGTATGACCTCCCTACAACGCCTGGACATGCTCCTGATGAGGCAGTGGATGGTCTCCTGAGGGATCTCCTCCCAGACCTGGATTAAAGCATCCGCCAACTCCTGGACAGTCTGTGGTAACATAGTAACATAGTTTTGAAGGCTGAAGGAAGACCTTATGTCCATCTAGTTCAGCCTATTTTTAGTGCAGCTGCTCTGCATTGTTGACCCTGGGGAAGGCAAAAAACCCACAGAGTAGAAGACAATTTTCTCCATAGGGAAAAAAATTCCTTCCCCTAAGCTGGGTCAACCATCTACCTATAAACTGTTATTCGTAACCTTCTATACTGTTACTCACAAGAAAAGCATACTTTCCTTTCTTAAATTCATTCAGTGAGTTGGCCATCACCACTTCCTCAGGAAGAGAATTCCAGAGCCTCACTGCTCTTACCGTGAAGAACCCTCTTCTATGCTGGTGCAGAAGTTGTCTTTCCTCCAAACAAAGAGAATGCCCCCTTGTTCTTGTCACAGTCCTTGGTACAAACAGTTCATTGGAGAGATCTCTGTATTGCCCTCTGATATACTTGTACATATATATTAAGTCTCCCCTAAGTCTTCTCTTTTCTAGAGTAAATAGACCTAATTTTGATAACCTTTCTGGGTATTGTAGTGAACCAACTCCATTTATCATTTTAGTAGCCCGCCTTTGAACCCTTTCAAGTTCAGTAATGTCTTTCTTGAGCACCGGTGTCCAAAATTGCACACAATACTCCAAATGTGGTCTGACGAGTGATTTGTACAGAGGGAGAAGTACAATGTGACGTTGGTGGATGGAGCGAGACATGATGTCCCAGATGTGTTCATTCGGATTCAGGTGTGGGGAACGGGCGGGCCAGTCAATAGCTTCAATGCCTTCATCTTGCAGGAACTGCTGACACACTCCAGCCACATGAGGTGTGACATTGTCCTGCATTAGGAGGAACCTAGGGCCAACCAGCATATGGTCTCAAAAGGGGTCTGAGGATCTCATCTCGGTACCTAATGGCAGTCAGGCTACCTCTGGCGAGCACATGAAGGGCTGTGCGGCCCCCCAAAGAAATGCCACCACACACCATTACTGACCCACTGCCAAACCGGTCATGCTGAAGCATGTTCCAGGTAGCAGATCACTCTCCACAGCGTCTCCAGACTCTGTCACGTCTGTCACATGTGCTCAGTGTGAACCTGCTTTCATCTGTGAAGAGCACAGGGCACCAGTGGTGAATTTGCCAATCCTGGTGTTCTGTGGCAAATGCCAAGCGTCCTGCACGATGTTGGGCTGTGAGCACGACCCCATCTGTGGATGTCGGACACTCAGACCATCCACATGGAGTTGGTTTCTAACCGTTTGTGCAGATACATGCACATTTGTGGCCTGCTGGAGGTCATTTTGCAGGGCTCTGGCAGTGCTCCTCCTGATCCTCCTTGCACAAAGGCTGAGGTAGCGGTCCTGCTGCTGGGTTGTTGCCCTCCTATGGCCCCCTCCACATCTCCTGGTGTACTGGCCTGTCTCCTGGTAGCGCCTCCAGCCTCTGAACACTACGCTGACAGACACAGCAAACCTTCTTGCCACAGCTCGCATTGATGTGCCATCCTGGATGAGCTGCAATACCTGAGCCACTAATGGGGGTTGTAGAGTCCATCTCATGCTACCACGAGTGTGAAAGCACACCCAACATTCAAATGTGGCCAAAACATCAGCCAGAAAGCATTGGTACTGAGATTTGGTCTGTGGTCCCCACCTGCAGAACCACTCCTTTATTAAGGGTGTCTTGATAATTGCCCATAATTTCCATCTGTTGTCTATTCCATTTGCACAACAGCATATGAAATTGATTGTCAATCAGTGTTGCTTCCTAAGTGGACAGTTTGATTTCACAGAAGTTTGATTTACTTGGAGTTATATTCTGTTGTTTAAGTGTTCCCTTTATTTTTTTGAGTAGTGTATGTCTGTGTGTGCTTTAAGTGGTTTGCAAATGTTTTGTGTCTTGTTACCAATGACAGAATATTGTGTAGGGAGAAGTTTCTGCCTTCCCTGGGTTTCTATATCTGAACATGATGGGTAGGCAGAGTGTTAAACTGACTATTTCTCACTTCCCGTGATAATGTAATGTACACGTGCTCCTGTTATTTCTTCACTGCAGCTGGGTGTTAATAGATCATTTCTCCAAAAAGTGGAAGTGCAACCCTCCAAAAATATATGTCTAAAACCTTTTTGGCCAAACTAACAATTCTAGAAGAGAAATACTTCTCTATTTTCCATGGGTAAAGTTGCTTAACATTTGGTTATAAATAGTGTTTGCAAATAATTTACTTCACTTGTTGAATTATATGTCCTGTCCACATACAATAGGCCTCAAGAATCAGAACTCTAAGGCCAGGTTCACTTCGTTATGGCAGTCCGTTTAACGAATGCATTAAACAGATTGCGCTAATGCTAGTCTTCTTTTGATCACGTTTGAGCGATCACGTTAGTGCAGCTGCTCCTTCTGCACTAGCCATGACGGACCCTCGAACGTGGTAGACCGTGCCCCAGGGTCGGTCACAGCATAACGGGACATCACTAACGCATGCCGATTTTGACATGCGTTAGCGATGCGCTAGGTTATGGCAGTCTATGGGTACGTTAACGGTTGCGTTACATCACGTTAATGCCGCTTTGTAACGCATCCATTAAACAGATTGCCATAGCGCTATATGAACCTGGCCTAAGGCCAGATTTACACTAGCGAGAAATACGGACAAGTGCTATTTGCAAAAAAAAAGCATTACACTCGTCCCAATGTTAAGCAATGGGGCAGCTCCCATCAGCCGATTTTTTTCTCGTCCGTATTACACAGGCTGAGAAAATAGCAGCATGCTGTGATTGTCACCGTATTACGCCCATAAAATGCCCAACGCAAATCTATGGGGCCGAGAAAAATACGGATTACACACGGACCAGACGTGTGACTTACAAGAAATACACATCGATGTCCTTTAACAAAGGCCAGCAATTCAGCGCGCGATACTGTAAAATCACACACACGTCACTGAGACACATTATATATATATATATATATATTATATTTCATAGTGTTCTACATAACATAATAGCCGCTAAATCAATTGCCGGCTTCTGTAAAATCATTCCAAAACCCGACATGAAATGACACATGGTTTACATACAGTACACCATTTCAATTCATTTATTTTTTTTATATGTATTTGACTAATAATTAGATTAGGGTATGTGTGTAAAATTTTGGACATGTAGGTGTTAAATTAACGGGTACATTTGTAAAAAAAAATTGCATGGGCACCCGCGATATTTTCTCCGCCAGAGAGGGAAAGCCAGTGAGTGAGGGCAGATATTAACAGCCTAGAGAGGGACCATTGTTTTTGCCCCCCCCCGACTAAAAGATATCTGCCTCCAGCCACTCCAGAAAAGGCGCATCTGTAACATGTGCCTTTTCTGGCACTTAGCCTCTCTATTCCCATTGCCTTTAGCGGTGGCTCATGGGTTAATAATGGGTTACTGTCACCTTGCTATTGAAAGGTGACATTAAGCCGGGTTAATAATGGAGAGGTGTCAATAAGACACCTAATTATTATTAATCTTATAGTAGTAAAGGGTTAAAAAAAAGCCACACACATTAATTAAAAATTCTTTTAATGAAATAATCACAGTTTTTGACCAAATTTATTATTCTGCGAATCCAACAGAATCCCTTGATTTCCTGAAAAAAAATTAAAAAAACAACAATATCCACACCTTTCCGCCGTTCAGTCAGGTCCCCGGCTGCAATCCATCACAAGGGGTTAACTAGTTTACAACAGGGACCGATGCTAATGCTACTGGCCCCCGCTGTAAACCACTGCAGAATGACGTCACTGAGGCTGCGCGGAGTCCCCGGCTGACCTAAGGTGAACTGACAGCGTGAGAAAAAGTTCAGAAACTTTCCCACACTAATCAGTTCATCCACGATCAGCCAGGGCGCCTGCGCAGACATGATTTAATTGTTGGGGGGTTTTTTGTTTTATTTGGGTTTTTTTTACAGAACAAGGGCTTTTGTTGCATTGGCAGCATAATAAATTTTGTCAAAAACTTGGTGTCATTATTTCATTAAAAGAATTTTTAATTAGTGTGTGTGTGTTTTTTTAACCCTTTACTACTATAATTTTAAAAATGGACAGGTGTCTTATTGACACCTCTCCATTATTAACCCATTATTAATCCATGAGCCACAGCTAAAGGCAATAGGAATAGAGAGGCTAAATGCCAGAGAAGGTGTATCGTATAGATGCGCCTTTTCTGGGGTGGCTGGGGGCAGATTTTTTTAGCCGGGGGGATCAAAAACAATGGTCCCTCTCTAGGCTATTAATATTTGCCCTCACTCACTGGCATTCCCTCGCTTGCAGAGAAAATACCGCGGAAGCCCAAGCAATTTTTTTCAACAAATTTACCCGTTAAATTAACACATGTCCAAAATCTTACACACATACCTTAATCTAGTTATTAGTCAAAGACATTTATAGAACTAAATGATATGGTTCACTGTATGTAAACCATGTGTCATTTCATGTCGGGTTTTGGAATGATTTTACAGAAGCCGGCAATTGATTTAGCGGCTATTATGCTATGTAGAACTCTATATATAATTCTCAATGATATATATATTATATATATATATATATATATATATACACACACACACACTGTATATATACAGTGCTGTGTAAATTAATTGGGACAAAGCATTTTTTTAAGTAAAATCGTAAGTTGGTTACCAGTCAGTGATTCAAACCAGTTTTAACTGCTTTGAACAGGCAATCACACCTGTTCAAAGCAGTTAAAACTGGTTTGAATCACTGACTGGTAACCAACTTACGATTTTACTTAAAAAAAATGCTTTGTCCCAATTAATTTCCACAGCACTGTATCTATTCTTTTGTTTGTGTTTTAAAATGTGTCTTTGGGATCCATTATATGTCTATTTTGCAAGCCAGCGAGAAAATCTCGGCATACGGATACAATACGGATGTCATACTGATGCTTACATGCACAAAGATCGCATCCCAGCATTGCCAACGGATGATATACGGATCACTGTTCAAGGAACATTTCTGCATATTTCAACCGTAAAATACGGACCGTATTTTTATACATTGTGTCTAAATTTGCAAAAATTTCTACATTTCTGTTTTTTTTCAGTCAAGATGGGGTGCAGAGTGTACATTAATGAGAAAAAAATGACCTTTTTTGAATTTATCAAATGGCTGCAAGGAAACAAAGAGTGAAAAATTTAAAGGGGTCTGAATACTTTCCGTACCCACTGCATCTCATTCATTAAGAGAGTAAGTGACCATCACAATATACCGTATTTTTCGCTTTATAAGACGCTCCGGATTATAAGACGCACCACAAATTTTGAGGAGAAAAATAGGAAAAAACTTTTTTTAATAAAATGGTGGTGCCTCTTATAATCCAGGTGTCTTATTGCTTACCGGGGGTGGTGGCTGCGGTGAAGTGAGGTCCCAGGGTCGCTGCTGGAGGAGGCAGGAGTGGGGTGACACTGCAGGCCACAGGAAGGGATGAGAGGGTGCTCCGATGTGCAGCGCGCTGCCAGGGGGGCTCGTGCTGCTACCAGGGGGGCTCGTGCTGCTACCAGGGGGGCTCGCGCTGCTGCCAAGGGGGCTGTACTGCTGCCAGGGGGGGTCTGTGCTGCTGCCAGGGGGGGCTCATGCTGCTACCAGGGGGGCTCGTGCTGCTGCCAGGTGGGCTGTACTGATGCCAGGGGGGTCTGTGCTCCTGCCAGGGGGCTCATGCTGCTACCAGGGGGGCTCGTGCTGCTACCAGGGGGGCTCGCGCTGCTGCCAGCGGGGCTGTGCTGCTGCCAGGGGGGGTCTGTGCTGCTGCCAGGGGGGGCTCATGCTGCTACAAGGGGGGCTCATGCTGCTGCCAGGGAGGCTGTACTGCTGCCAGGTGGGCTTGTGCTGCTACCAGGGGAGGCTCATGCTGCTACCAGGGGGGCTTGCGCTGCTGCCAGGGGGCTGTACTGCTGCCAGGGGGGCTCATGCTGCTACCAGGGGGGCTTGCGCTGCTGCCAGGGGGGCTGTACTGCTGCCAGGGGGTCTGTGCAGCAGCCCGGGGCTCTGCCCACATTTACCGGGTGTCCTTCGGCGCTGTGGGTGTCTCCGGGTGCCCAGCCGTGTCTCCACGTGCCCAGCGGTGTCTCCGGTTCCAATCCCGGGGCTCTGGCGACATTTTGCGACAGGACAGAGCCCCGGGGCTTCCTCTTGGTTCCATGCGCTGATAGTGATCTCGGGACTGAGATCTTGAGAGATGAGATTTCAGCAAGATCTGTCCCGAGATCACCATCAGCGCATGCGCCGCCCCCGGCGGCGGCTGCCATATTGCCGGAGCCCAAAACAGAGGGAACCAAGAGGAAGCCCCGGGGCTCTGGCCAGTCGCAAAATGTCGCCAGAGCCCCGGGATTGGAACCGGAGACACCGCTGGGCACGTGGAGACACGGCTGGGCACCCGGAGACATCCACAGCGCCGACGGACAGACGGACACCCCTGCAGCCTACACCCGGTAATGTATATCCTCTTTGTAAGACGCACCCCCATTTTCCCCCCAAGTATGGGGGGAAAAAAGTGCGTCTTACAAAGTGGAAAATACGGTATATGATTTTACTTGAGTACTTTTTATCTATATACAATGGGGCAAAAAAGTATTTAGTCAGTCAGCAATAGTGCAAGTTCCACCACTTAAAAAGATGAGAGGCGTCTGTAATTTACATCATAGGTAGACCTCAACTATGGGAGACAAACTGAGAAAAAAAAATCCAGAAAATCACATTGTCTGTTTTTTTTTTCATTTTATTTGCATATTATGGTGGAAAATAAGTATTTGGTCAGAAACAAAATTTCATCTCAATACTTTGTGATATATCCTTTGTTGGCAATGACAGAGGTCAAACGTTTTCTGTAAGTCTTCACAAGGTTGCCACACACTGTTGTTGGTATGTTGGCCCATTCCTCCATGCAGATCTCCTCTAGAGCAGTGATGTTTTTGGCTTTTCGCTTGGCAACACGGACTTTCAACTCCCTCCAAAGGTTTTCTATAGGGTTGAGATCTGGAGACTGGCTAGGCCACTCCAGGACCTTGAAATGCTTCTTACGAAGCCACTCCTTCATTGCCCTGGCGGTGTGCTTTGGATCATTGTCATGTTGAAAGACCCAGCCACGTTTCATCTTCAATGACCTTGCTGATGGAAGGAGGTTTGCACTCAAAATCTCACGATACATGGCCCCATTCATTCTTTCATGTACCCGGATCAGTCGTCCTGGCCCCTTTGCAGAGAAACAGCCCCAAAGCATGATGTTTCCACCACCATGCTTTACAGTAGGTATGGTGTTTGATGGATGCAACTCAGTATTCTTTTTCCTCCAAACACGACAAGTTGTGTTTCTACCAAACAGTTCCAGTTTGGTTTCATCAGACCATAGGACATTCTCCCAAAACTCCTCTGGATCATCCAAATGCTCTCTAGCAAACTTCAGACGGGCCCGGACATGTACAGGCTTAAGCAGTGGGACACGTCTGGCACTGCAGGATCTGAGTCCTTGGTGGCGTAGTGTGTTACTTATGGTAGGCCTTGTTACATTGGTCCCAGCTCTCTGCAGTTCATTCACTAGGTCCCCCCGCGTGGTTCTGGGATTTTTGCTCACCGTTCTTGTGATCATTCTGACCCCACGGGGTGGGATTTTGCGTGGAGCACCAGATCGAGGGAGATTATCAGTGGTCTTGTATGTCTTCCGTTTTCTAATTATTGCTCCCACAGTTGATTTCTTCACTCCAAACTGGTTGGCTATTGCAGATTCAGTCTTCCCAGCCTGGTGCAGGGCTACAATTTTGTTTCTGGTGTCCTTTGACAGCTCTTTGGTCTTCACCATAGTGGAGTTTGGAGTCAGACTGTTTGAGGGTGTGCACAGGTGTCTTTTTATACTGATAACAAGTTTAAACAGGTGCCATTACTACAGGTAATGAGTGGAGGAAAGAGGAGACTCTTAAAGAAGAAGTTACAGGTCTGTGAGAGCCAGAAATCTTGATTGCTTGTTTCTGACCAAATACTTATTTTCCACCATAATATGCAAATAAAATGAAAAAACAACAGACAATGTGATTTTCTGGATTTTTTTTTCTCAGTTTGTCTCCCATAGTTGAGGTCTACCTATGATGTAAATTACAGACGCCTCTCATCTTTTTAAGTGGTGGAACTTGCACTATTGCTGACTGACTAAATACTTTTTTGCCCCACTGTATATAATTATCTTTTTTCTAAGCTAAACAAGTCCACTTTTCCAACCTTTCATCATATGAGAGACCTTCATCCCTTGTAATAATCTAGTTGCCCGTCTTTGAACTGACTCTAACTAAAGAATAGCCTTTTTCAAATGTGGAGCCCAAAACTGGATCCCATATTCTAGATGTGGCCTCACCAGTGATTTATAAAGGGGTAATGATACGTTGGGATCGTGGGATTTTATCTCTCTTTTTATACACCCTAAAATCTTGTTTGCTTTTGTGGCTGCTGTTTGACTTTGAGTACTACTACTCAGCTGACTTGTAACCAGGATACCCAAGTCCTTCTCCTGTTCTGTAGTCCCGAGTACACTCCCATTTAATGTATATGCAGCAATGGGATTACTCCGTCCTAGGTGCATTACTCTTCATTTATCTACATTAAATCTCATTTGCCAAGTGTTTGCCCATTCAGTCATCTTATTCAGATAGTTTTTGCAGTATTGTAATGTCAAGGTCAGATATTAATATCCTGAATAGTTTGGTGTCATCATCAAAGACTGACACTTTACTCTCAATCCCATCCAAAGGTCATTAATAAAGAGGTTAAAAAGATTTGGTCCTACCACAGATCCCTGTGGACCCAATGGTCCCAGTACAAATCCCTGCGGTCCTCACTGCTCCCAGTACAGATCCCTGCGGTCCTCACTGCTCCCAGTACAGATCTCTGCAGTCCCAGTAATAGATTGACATTAGTCCTATTGGTGTAACAGTGAAATACATTATAACAATCAGCATTTGGAGTAGAAGGGGAAATTAGAACAAAATTGTTCAGTTAGGTAGCAATTTCAGATAGATGGTAGTGAAATCTAATCCTTAATCTGGAATTATACTCTGGTTAAATAATGCCTGAGTTCTAGGAGATTACACATACCACCAATAAAGGTTACCTCCTGTAGTTTATGGAGTCATCTGGAGTAAGTGACCATAACACTATATGTGATTTTAATTGAGCACTTTTTTTCCATATATAAAGAGAATTATTAAAGGTAAATTTTTATATTTAGGAATCTTTAGTTAGGAATTATTTGCCAATGACAATTTGTAAATGATTTGTTGATATCCTACGTTGATTCCTTGAACGCTTTGGTTGGTTCCTTTATTGACACTGTCACGATTCCCCGTTATTGCCGGTGTAAGCAATTTGCATACTTGCAATCACGTGCTGATTAGACGCATTGAGCTTCTCTGCATTGAGAGAAGTCGGCTGAGTCTAGTAGGCATGTGAATGCTACTATGCAAATTGTATACCTCCAGTAATGTGACTGCCTGCTTGTGTAAGAGGGTGCCAGGACTTATTCCTGGCTAATTTGCTGTCATGATTTTCCTTGTATAACTGACATGTTTGAGTGTATGGTATGGGACTTTTATAGATGTGTTTATGTTTACTGCCATAGGGCATTATATAGATATAATAGGTAGTGTAGTACTAGTAAAGGGACACTAGATGGGGGCACTGAGCACATTCAAATAAGAGCCTTAAGAAGGGATAACTAGAGGGACATGGGAGGAGTGGCTAGTGGGAGCAAAATGGGAGATAGATTTCCTGCTTGAGTGGAGTTGAGCCGGGGGTAGCCATCCTAGCAGAGGAGTGAAGAGATTGCCTACAGCAGTAGCCAGTGAGAAGGGTCACTGGAGGTCCTTTAGCTAGAGATTGGGAGCTAAAGGACTAGAGGGGTTAATAGGAGAGCCTCTGAAGTCAAGTAAGCCAGTCAAGGAGCTGAAGTGACACTGAAGCCAGTCTGTGAAACCAGCCCGTGTCTGGAAGCGGTCAAGCCAGGGAGGTCAGTGAGTGAGTCCCTGTGGAAGTGACAGCCAGAGTGTGGGAGCTGTTCCAAGAGTCAAGTGAGCTACTAGCCTAGTACACGTATAGGATCACCAGTGCCGTAAAGGGGTGAACTATAACGGAGTAGACAGTTACCTTCGTGGGCTGAAGTCGGTCGCAGGAAGAGGGGTCGAAGTGCCATGTTCACCGTGTTCCATGTTCGGTTGCTTGCGTGGTCCACCCGTGTGTAACTAAAGAAGAAGTAGTGTGCTGCTGTAGAAGACAATGTACTGTTGGTATCATGTTAAGAGTCCTGATGTCGTTTGGGATGTGCCGTGCCCTGAAGAAAATAAAGTTGAACTGTTTAAGTTAATTCCGGCCTCTGCCTGCAGTCATTGGAACCTCAAAAGTGAGAAGCGTACCAGGGATGACACAGCCTCCAGCACAGTGAGTACTGGAGCTGCTGAGGAGGCTACCCCCCGGCGGCCGTGGTATTACACTTGCACCAATAATACCAGGGAATCGTGATAGGATACACACTGTTATGATTCAGCAGTCTGTAATCACACAGAATGTATGAAACCTTTTATCCCAAGCCTGGACAGCCCCTTTAACCAGTTGTCTCCGCAGCCAATTTTTGTTTTTGTGGTTTACATTTGTCCTCCCTTTCTTCCAAGAAACAAAATGTCTTTATTTTTCCAATGAAATAGCCATCTGATGGCTTATTTTTGTAGGGCGAACTGTAACTTTGATTGACACTATTCAGTTTTCCTTACAATTTACTGAAAATGGGGAAAATTCCATAGGATCAAATGCTGAAAAAATGAAATTATGACATGTTTTGGGGGTTTTGTTTTTAAAGTAGTGATTCATTCTTTTCTAACATTTTCCTTATGTGGCCACGGGACCTTGAACTGTTAAATGGGTGTGGCTGGTGGTGTGGTTAAGAGCGTGGCCTGAAATTCTGCTGTGGCTCATGTGATCTGTACCTCTTTTGCATCTAAGAAAGTTGAGAGGTATGATTACTCCAGTATTTTTTAAAAGCTGTCATAGTGTCTGCATTACTACCTCTTGTAGTTTCGGAATTCCACAGTCTGACTGCTCTAACTGTAATGAACCCAACATAAATCTTCAAGATCCACTGCTGGCAGCTCTCTTTCCAATTGCTGAGAAATGATGTCCAAGATGTCCAACAGTGAGCCTGTGTAAGGCTGGAGTCACACACAAGGTAGAAAAATACGGACCGTATTTTACGTTCGTAATACGCATAAATGGTCCCTAAATAGTGCTCCGTATGTCATCCGTTGTCAGGGTGTGGGCGCGTATTTTTCTCATGTAAGCATCCATATGTAATCCGTATGTGATCCGTATACCGTTTTTTTTCTCGCAACCTTGCAAAATGGACATTTAACAGTTTTGAGGCCTGCACATAATTTAAATCATCAGCACCAACCCTATTTATTGCCTCAACATCAGGTGGCAGCCTCCAATCTGCCCATTTTGGTGCTGTGCTTGTGTGGGTGTCTTGCTGGTTGTTAGCAAACATGTCTGACACACTTCAGTTCACCCCAACTGACCGTGTTCTCTTCAACTGGGTTTTGTCCAGGTGCTTTGGCCAGCCATACCCAGTGATTGTGGATCCGAGGAGGAGGAGACTAATGTGGGTGCATCCGCATTTGAGACAACGCCTCAATAAAGGCCATTTTCACAGGCTTTATGCAGCTCTGAGGACACATCCTGACAAGCTTTTCCTCTATTGTCGGATGACCGTTTCTACCTTTGATGCTTTGTTGGATACAGTGCGCCCAGGGATCACCTTCCAGGACACCCGGATGCGCAAATGTATCTCTGCGGAGGAGCGCCTTCTCCTTACGTTACGGTATGTATTTCTCAGCTACAGAATGTATGTAGATGATTATTTTCTCAAATAATTCTCTTACTCAGTAACCCCTTTTTGGCCAAGAAACATTAGGTATTGGTACCAAATAGATGCTCTCAAACTTAGAACACTTTGATGTGTTATTCCACATTACATAGCCGTGGGACATGTGTATATGTATTGTTCGCCTAGCTTCTTACTTACACACTGTTGTGGTGATCTATATGTAATGTGTGCATCCTTGAGCATGTATTTTAATGTATATATTTTCTACATTTGTTTAATTGTAGGTTCCTCTCAACTGGCCTTTCTTATGCAGCACTCCATCTGGAGTTTTTGATTGGAGATCGACAATATCTGGCATCGTTCGTGCTACATGTTCGGAAATCTGGTCCTGAGTTCATCATCTGGTCATGCCAGAGCCCAAGATGGTAGACTGGTTGAGGATTGCCAGGGGATTTGAGTTGCACTGCCAATTCCCCAATTGTATTGGAGCCCTGGATGGGAAGCACATCCGTGTGCTTAAGTCGCCGAACACAGGGTCCCAATTCTATAATTATAAACAATATTTTTCTGTAGTTTTGTTGGCTCTGGTTGACCGCAACTACAGGTTTATAATTGTAGACATTGGGGCTTATGGAAGAACTGGAGACTCTAGAGTCTTCAATTCTTCCATTATGGGTCGGCGGCTGCGCAATAACCTGTTTGACCTACCACCAAAACGTCAGCTGCCAGGCTCAAATCAAGAAGCGGTGCCTTATGTCCTAGTGGGGGATGAAGCCTTCCAATTGACCAGGCAAGTCATGAGGCCATACCCGCGCAGAAACCTTGACCACCGGCGCAGGATTTTTAATGTGCGCCTTTCACATGCCCGAAGACTGGTGGAGTGCGACTTCGGCATTCTTTGTGCAAAATGGCGTGTCCTCCAGTCTGCCATTCAGCTGAGTGAATGAGGTCATCAAAGCTTGTGTGGTCCTCCATAATTTCACTAGACTGCATGATTGCTCCTCATCTGATGTGACTGAAGGTGTGGTGGACAATGGGGCTAGGCCTAGGCCACATGTGCTCCCTTTAAGGTGTCCTCTCTCAGGACTCAAAGTACGTGATGTGTTCACCCAGTATTTTGTTTCACCTCATGGTTCTACTACCTGGCAAGATCAGGCTGTATCTATGTTGTGATGTTCTTATGTGTGTATATAATTTTTTTGGTTTGGTCTTCTATGATTTGTGTTGTCTGTTTATATGTGATAAAGTTGACTTACTTATTCGAATGCCTAAAATAATTCAGGAAGAAGGCCAAAGATGCATTTTCAAATGTTTTATAAATGCAAAAAATAGCTTACAATACGGTGTACCATATTTTTGTCATATGGCAGATATTGCCCAGGCCATTTAGCCTTTTCTGTATATAACATTGTCCTTTTTTGACACACAAAGAGGTAGCAAGAAATTATAAATACCAACAAAAAAAATTTAAAAAACAATTAGCTATTTTATAACTGCTGGTAGCTTGGCGGAGGTAATGGCGGGAGACCTTCATCTCTTTGTTGGGGTGCCCAGCTTGACCATCACCCTGTTTGGGTGGATGATCTTGGCCCTGTGGGAAGATGTGGCCATGTTCCTGCAGCTGCGCACCAAAGAGACCATAAGGATACGGTCGATTATAATCCTGTGGCTGATTGTAGCCACGTCCATCATACCCCCCAATATGACCATGTCGTCCAAACCCAGGTTGGGGCCAGCCTCCAACACCAGGTCTGTACAAGTGGCCATATTGGGCAGGTTGGTTATAGGCTGCCATTTGGCCCTGTTGTTGCCAAGGTTGGTTTGGGGGGATGGGTGGAGGTGTAGGCACACGTGCAGGCGGACACTCAGATCCTAATTGAGCATGCACAGCTGGTTGGCGGACAAGGCTGAGACGGTTACAGGTTGAGAGCTGCCACCTCTCAAGATACTCAAACAACTCATATGGGTCATTGAGATGTGTGCATGCATCAATTAGGATCTGAATGGATCCGCGCACACGTAGCCTCACCTCATGGTGTAGGGGACGGAGGTACCGGGCCAGGCTTCGGGAATATGCCTCTTCACCCTCATCCTGGGCAGCCCTGGACAGGTAATTTAGGACACCTGTGTCTACATGCCTCCGGGTATCAGAGGCAGTGTTGTCCCTTCTCTGTCTCCCACGGCGGCCTACGGCTGCAGGCTGGGGGGACCCCTCAACACGGCCAGTAGGGCTGCTGCTGTTGCCAGGGTCTTCTAAGTTGCTGGCTGCTGGTGGCTCTGCTGGGTCTGGACCAGGTGCAGAACCTGATGCTGGGCCTGATGCTGGTGAAGCTTGGGGGTTGCAAAAGCTCTGGTCAGAAGATGGGCCAGCCACCTCTTCACATCCCGCGTCCGGATCTATAGTGGGCTCTGTATCCGACCCTGTCTCCCTCTCTGTGAGGTTGGACTGAGTTCTGTTAGGAAATGTACAAAAAAACAAAATGTAGCTCTGACCCTAAAAAGCATATGTGTCATGTGGTGTGATGTCTGTACTTACGGTCTGAGATCCATACTGGGTGACAAAAATGCCAAGCGGTCAAAATAGATGTATTTCCGCTTGGTTGGTGCTGCTGCCCCACTCCTGGCCCTCTGCTGTCTTTCCCGCCGGTACTGGTCGTGGATGCTGCGCCACCGTCTCATCACATCCTCAACTGCAATGTGAATTGAAAAGGGATTGTAACCTTTGAGAATTGTGCCAAGCAATATTCCTAACATTTCGCATAGTCACGTGGCCTAGTAGGGGGTGGTTTTTAGCTAAATTTTTCTTTAACAAACAGGGATACCTACATACACAGTCTAGGATTTTAGGGGCTACATTTAAAACAGCTCAGTTCTGGCCTTTAAGCTGATTGGTAAAAATGGCAATTACTTACGAATTTGTTGTTGCTCCTCACGTGGCCGTTGGGCATAGTCTGAGAACATGTGTACACAGATGCGCCTCCATGCCGCCTCTTTGCGACCCCGGTCAGAATAATGGGCATCCAGTTGGTCCCAAAGTTCGTGCCTTTCCTGGACCAATACAATTAGGAGCTCCACATTAATGTGGCTAGACATGACGCTGCAGGTCTCTGTGGAGGCGTACTTCCTGGATGTCTGGAGCGCTTTTTGAGCTAATTTGCATGTCTAAGCTTCCTGATGATGGATTGGCCCATTTCCTGTCACCAGGAAAAGTCTTGCATATTTCTCGCAAGTCACACGGGTGGTTCGTGTGTAATACGTTTTTTTATTGCGCTCCCATAGACTTGCATTGGCGTACTACGGTCGTAATACGCTGACAACCGCAGCATGCTGCGATTGGCACAGATCGTAGAAAATACGCGAGAAAAATACGGCTGATGGGACCTACCCCATAGAGAATCATTGGTCCATGTGCAATGCATTTTTTTAACGCCTCTCACTCGTCCGTATTCCTCTCTAGTGTGACGCCGGTCTAAGAAGGTGCTAGAACTTAGTCTGGTGAGATTGCTGTCATTGTCTACCTTGTTATGATTGACATGTTTGTGTGCCTTATACTGTATGTAACCTGTACATATGTGTTTGTGACCACAGGACATTATATAGATATATACTTGTAGGGATAGTGTAGTTATAGAGAATGGACACTAGATGGGGGCACTGAGCACATTCAGATTGTGGCCACTAGGGGGACACTAGAGGGTTAACTAGGGGGACATTAGAGGAGTGGTTAACTAGAAACTAAGGGGAGATAGATTTCTGGTTTATTTCAGTTGCGCCTGGGGGTAGCCTCTAGTACTGGTGAGGAGGCAGAATTCCTGACAAGCCTGGCTGATTGAGTCACAAAGTGAAGTAGAGTCTCTCAGCCATCCTGAGCAGAGAAGTGGAGTGCATTGCCTACAGCAGCGGCCAGTGGGAGAGCCACTGGGGGAACCGTCAGCCTGGGACTGGAAGCTGATGAGTTAGTGCAGCCGGTGAGAGAGTCACTGTGGAGGGACGTCAGCCTGTGTCTGGAAGCCGATGTGATAGTGAAGACAGTCTGTGGAGAAGTCAGCCTGCATCTGGAAGCTGTCAAGCCAGGGAGGTCAGTCCATGTGGGAAGTGACAGCTAGACTGTGATAGCTGATCAAGTAGTCAAGTGGGCCACTGGAGAGTGTACGGACAGGACCACTAGAAAGGGGGTGAACGACCTAGTAGACGGGTATCTTCGTGGGCTGAAGTCAATCGCAGGAAGAGAGATCGAAGTGCCGTGATCACCGGGTTCCTCATTCCATGGTCATTTTGTGGTCCACTTCTGTGTAGCTGAAGAAGCTGTGTGCTGCTGTGGAAGATGTATTGTTGGTACCGTGTCAAGAGTCCCAAAGGTGTGTGGGATGTGCTGTGCCCTGAGGAAAATAAAGTTGAACTGTTTAAGTTTATTCCGGCCTCTGCCTCCAGTCTTTTGAACCCTAGGAGTGAGCAACGTACCAGGGCTGAAGCAGCCTCCAGCACAGTGAGTACCGGAGCGGCTGATGAGGCTACCCCCGGCGTCCGTGGTATTACACCTGCGTTGCCTAAACAGGCAATCAGCATCTTTGGATTGGTCTTCCATCAAGCACCTCAAGGATATCAATGGTTGGCAAATGCAAAGGGTGTTTCCAGCTGTGGATCTTGATGATTTGCCAAGTGCATTCAGAGTGGCAGAACATTCCTCAGACAGTTATAAATAATCTTATTGAGAGCAGTCAAGGCTTGGGATTTCTGCCGGTGGCGATCATACTCAGTACGGAATAAATTGAAATGTTTGGAAAATTCTGCTTCCGTTTTTTCATCACTTGCATATCAGTAGGTTGCTTTCACATTGCATTTAGAGATACAGGCATTCAGGTAGAGATAGGGTACCAACCCTGGCTAGCCGAGTGCCCAAACAGTGCCCTTGGCAATACTAGCTACATTTTACCACCTCCCGAGTCTGCCAGTCTATCACAGGATTGTGTAGTGTAAGCCAATGTAGTTCAAGAACCACAGGAGATGCCAAGTCCTCTAACACATGACAGTCAATAAGCTCTGAGTGCATGGCCCCTACCTGAAGAAGTAATACGCGAATTATCTAACCAAGATACCCCTAGCAGAAGAGCGCAGTCAGTGGCAATTATGGGCATTGGTCTAGACAGTTTATGCAATTTGAGGCCATGGAGCCGGACAAACAGTGTTGATCAAATTAAACTCCACCCCACCATCCAGAAAAGCTGAAATAACTGCCTTATTTTTGCCAAGATGTAAAAAAAATTGTAAGCTACCCACAGAGGAAATATGTATGCCCGGGTTGCTAGCCTCCCCACAACTTAGGCGGCGGTTTACAGTGTGAAATGAATGGACAAGCACCCACAAAGTGACCCTTTCCATCAAAGAAGAAACATACCCCCCTTTACGTCAACCTACAGTCACACTACAGTTGGACTAACAGAACAAGTTGCCCCACCCAAATACTTGGGTTCCTCAGTTAACTCAGACCTAGCTTCCCTTGACCTCAGCCCCCTGCAATTTGGAGTGTCGCTTTATGTCTCTGGCGAAAACACTGGTCCACATGGATTGCTAGAGACATGTCCACCTCCAAGGAAACCAGAGTCTTATACAGGGAAAAGGCATCCTTTACCCTTAAAGATAACCCTTGACTGAACTGGCTCCGGAACTTGGGGTCATTCTACTTAGTGTCAGTGGACTATCTTTGAAATTCTGAGCAATACCCCTCTACCAGCCAGCCTCCCTGCTGAAGCTTATGTAGTGTAACTTCAGCGAGGAAAACGCTGTCGGAGTTGTTGAATATGTGACCCAGCACCTTCAAAATTCCTCAGCCATCCAAAGCGACAGTCTGCCGGGACATAAAATGCCAAGGCTTGGGGGTCACCAAGTGGGAGCAAAATTACAATCTCCACCCATTGCTCCACCGATTCTGAGGGAAGTAAAAGGAAGGGTAAAGCAAGTAGGAGTGGATGAGGATATGCACACAGACAAATCACCAAGCAACAGTCTTTAGATCAACACTCCAAACGCCTCCTCAACAAACACCACCAACTCCACACCAGGCAGTATAAAACTAACACTAGCGATTCTGATTGACAGAGGAGAGTATAAATAGCAGAGGGGATTGGCCAACACTGAACAGCTGAGACCATCAAAGCAAGAAAATTTCAGAGACTCTCACCTGAGCCGATTTAACCCCTGATCTGCTAGCAGAAACCTGCACCATTTAATTCTGATGTTGAAGTGATCCTAATCAGTGCAGGAGTATGTGGCTTCAGAGCGCGATCTTCTGGTCCCTTTCTGTTGCGGTAAACCTGTGACAACACTCTAACATGTCTATCCTTCTAGTGACTTCCATTATTTCACGTCTTTTCCTTCTTGGTGATGCAATGTCACTGTTAAAGAGTGACCACTCATCTGGTCTTGCTTCAACGGAAATATATCTGTATGCACCAAGCAGTGCATGGTATGACATCACACAGACCTCGCAGCTACTATACAAGGACCTCGTGTGCTGCTTCACAGGTTTGGCATCCGATGGTTACATAGGGTTATTGGGGTTGTCCAGGTTTGTGATGAAAGTCTGCAGTCAACCTATGTGACTGCAGACTTCTGAATCCTGACAATGTGCGCAATACCCACTGCCAGGATTTTGTGGTGCTGATGAAGAGTGCAGATGCATAACTATGGTGGGGCAGTTGGAGCATCTGCCCTAGGCGCAGCCTGTAGGGGGGCGTTGTTGGACCGCCTATGCGATGGTCCAATGCGTCTCCCCTGGCGACAGTATGGGGAACAAGGAAGGGACAGGTGCACATACAATATGGGGGGCGGGAGAAATTTGAAGACAATATAGCAAGGTGGGAAATGGGGAGCATGTATGAGGAAACAGCAGAGGGGGATGGGTGCAGACATAGTATGGTGACTGGGGGGATGGGTGCAGACAGTATGATAAGTGGGGGGATGGGTGCGGACGCAGTATGATGAGCTGGGGGTGGGTGCGGAGACAGTATGATAAGTGAAGGGAAAATGTATGCAGACACAGTATGGGAAGCAAGAGTGATGGGATGAGTGTGGACACAGTATGTGGGTTTGACGGGATGTGAGAAACCAGCATGGAAAGTGAGAAGGTAGCTGTATGAAGAGGTAAGGGGAAACTTGTGAGGAGACTATTGAATAGAATAGTGAGAGGAGACAGTATGGGGGGAGAAAAGAGAGGGCAAAGAATAAAGAATGAGTAGTGTGGGGTGGGGTAGCATGTGGGGACAGTGTAAGGACACAGCCAGATAGGAATGATAAGCTAAGGAGGGGTAGTGTGGTGAGGAGGCACAGTATAGCCACTGGGCCCTATAGTGGAAACAGTGTGAGAGGATAGTCTGATGAGGGGACCCAGTATGGAAAGGAGAGGGCATTGTGAAGAGCATGTGCCATAAGGAGGACAGTGTGGGGGTCATATTTTGTGCAGGGAATATAGTGAAGAGCAATTATTTATTCAGGGGCTCAGTGTAGGCAGGGCTAGCGTTAGGGGCAGGCAGACCAGGCAGCTGCCTAGGGCCCTCGCTCCTCCAGGGGCCCCAGCTAGTGGCACATCATGCCGCCGCTGTGGGGCCCTGTGAGGCAGGGGAGCCCGCCTGCCCCCAGCGCCGACTCCCCCCGCCACCGCAATGATGGAAGAGAGAGCGCCAGCTGACGCTCCCTCTCCCATCATTCCATGCTCTGCTTCTGACACAGCACGTGCGCGATGACATCATAGCGCTTTCACTGTGTGCCAGGGAGAGCAGGAGCCGGGAGCAGCACGGGCACGAGGAGAAGGTGAGGAGTGTGGTTTTCTTTTTTTGTTTTTTTTAATATATCGTTGTGTGTGCTGGACTGTGGGGTCACTCTCGGG
Source organism: Dendrobates tinctorius (assembly GCF_039654945.1). Taxonomy (NCBI): domain Eukaryota; kingdom Metazoa; phylum Chordata; class Amphibia; order Anura; family Dendrobatidae; genus Dendrobates; species Dendrobates tinctorius. Next base: position 902,203 of record NW_027361826.1, on the reverse strand, counting down.
GTGGGGGAGTATGCCATGTGCGGCTGGGCTATATATACCATGTGGGGCTGGGCTATATATACCATGTGCGGCTGGGCTGTATATACCATGTGGGACTGGGCTTTACAGTTAGGTCCATATATATTTGGACAGAGACAACATTTTTCTAATTTTGGTTCTAGACATTACCACAATGAATTTTAAACAAAACAATTCAGATGCAGTTGAAGTTCAGACTTTCAGCTTTCATTTGAGGGTATCCACATTAAAGTTGGATGAAGGGTTTAGGAGTTGCAGCTCCTTAACATGTGCCACCATCTTTAAGGCTGGGTGCACACGACCGGAATTTCCGCAGATTTTATGCGTTTTGCCGCGTTTTTTCGCAGCGAAAACGCAGCGTGAGCGCTGCGAAAACGCATAAAATAAGCAGCCCATTGTATTCAATGGCATTCCGCACATGCTGTGCTAATGCTGCGTATTTTTCCGCGGCAAAATCGCATCACGGAAAAATACGCAGCAGGCACATTCTTTGTGCGGAATCGCGGGAATTCCGCACACATAGGAATGCATTGTTCTCCTTACTTTCCGCTTGTAAGCGGAAAATGTGCAGATGGTAACAAGGGTCTGGAGGAGAGGAGACCTGTCCTCCAGGCCCTGGGTACCATATCCCTGTAAAAAAGAATTAAAATAATAAATGGTGATATTATCACCTTACGGCGCCCCACACAGCGTCCCCAGGCCTCAGCGATGCTTCCGCCAACTCCCGTTCCCAGTGACACCTTGCGACAATGACCTTTGATGAAGTTGCGGTCTCGCGATACTGTAGCGGTCTCGCGAGACCACTACGTCATCAAAGGTCATTGTCACAAGGCATCACTGGGAACGGGACTTGACGGGAACACCGTGAGGATCGGGAACGCTGCGTGGGACGCTGGAAGGTGAAGAAAACACCATTTTTTATTTTTTTTTGTTAGTTTTAACTTTATATCTTTTTACTACTGATGCTGAATAGGCAGCCTCAATAGTAAAAAGTTGGTCACACTTGTCAAACACTATGTTTGGCGAGTGTGACCAACCTGTCAATCAGTTTTCCAAGCGATGCTACAGATCGCTTGGAAAGCGCTAGCATTCTGCAAGCTAATTACGCTTGCAAACTGCTAGTTTATCGCGGGAAATACGCGGGAATTACGAATGCGGAATTCTAGCGTATTTCCCGCGGCAGGGAGTTGCGGAATTCCTGTGGAAATATCCTAAGGGCATCATGTGGGGATGTGCTGCCTAGAGAAGATGGACATCTTCAGAGATGGCTGTGGATGAGAGAACTCATTATGGCGGACAGACAAGATGACGAAGAAAAGAAAGAGAAAAAATGACTACAGAGGCTTGATCTTTAAGGTACCTGAATGTAAATATTTTTTTTGTGACATTGACTAATTCTCATATTCTATTTATGTTAGGAGCATTAAAGGGGTTGTCCAAGTTTATGGTTCCAGCAGTCATCCCATGACCACTTCACTGATGTGTGACTGTCATACTTAGGGTCACATCACAACGAGCTTCTCCTCCAGCTACTACTGTCAGTTTTTTACTGAACATTGAGAGAGTTAGGCCAAGCAGCTCGTCGGCACGTGACTAAAGGCCCCGTCACACACAGCGAGATCGCTGATTTTGTGACACCACAGCGATCTCGCCAGCGAGATCGCTGTGGGTGATGGGGATCAGTGACCGGCCCCCCTGCCGGGTATATCTGATCGCGCTCCATCGTACTGGGCCGATTTTTGATCGTTGGTCTCCCGCTGGCCAGCGCGCATCACTGCGTGTGGCAGCGAGAGACCAGCGATCAGCGACGCTGGACGCTGGTTTACAATGTAAACAGCGGGTATCTAATAGACGCGCGGCTCTTGGATACCCGCTGTTTACATTGAAAACCAGCGTCGCTGGTCCTGATTGCTGGTGGGTCTGTCAATGTGACAGCTCACCAGCGATCAGCCTAACGATGTCCCAGCGATCCGATCCATGTCGGATCGTTGGTGGGATCGCTGGGACATCGTTATGTGTAACGGGGCCTTAAGTGTGCAAATCGCATATGTGCTTGGGGGTGGGGGTTGGGCAAACTGAATTCTTTCCTCAGGTGCCAACATTGTCTATGACATGGGTTACATGGCCAAAAAATTACTGTATGCTACCGCTACATAGCAGCATGGTGTAAGTGAATAGGGCGGCGGTGTAAGCGATTAACCTCCAACAAAAAGGATACCTTGATAGTAAAGCCATCCAGGTGCACTGACCCTCCCCCAGTGCACTTCCAGCCTGATTTGCATATGCTTCTATACTAGATTTCTTATGACTGGCACATAAGGAATCATTTTTTACTGGGGGAGACGCGTCTGCACAGTTACTTCCATATGCAAAAATGTGCTGGCAGGTTCAATTTAAAATGCAGGAAGTGTCTTTCCGATCAAAACGTGACACAGGAGACTATATATTAGTGTCAGAGAAAGAGCTTCAAAGGTAAAAAGCACAAAGGAAAGCGAATCATTAGTAACATTTCACTCCACGCTTATACAGGCAAATCTCATTTCTGATGTAATGCTATGTATAATACCAATTGCTTCAGGGATGAAATAATTAAGCATGTCAGTGCCACCAGTATTACAGCATTTAATCCTATTGTGTTTAACGCGAATTGATATGTAACATGACCTGGTGGCTGGTAAGTGCCGTGAGAACAGGAAAGTAAAATTCATGCTACATTACATCTAGCCTGTGCAATGCACACCTCTGCACCCAGATGTTGGATGACTTCCCCCATCCTATTTTGATAACTACTGGGTACTACATCTCATGGCATTGGAAAGCCAAATATATTTTAATGTGAGACTGCCATCTAGTGGTGAAAACCATTACAGCAGGATGATACTTTTGTAGGATGTAAAAAAATAGGTCACTATTTTGATACCTTTATACTCACTTGTATTATTTCCCAAAGTCATGAAAAGATAACAAAGGGGTTGCTTATATATCACAGGACCACTGCAGACTCTCACTGACTGATAGGGACTGTTCAGATAGGTGAACTGTAAATACTGCAGTTTAAACAGCGTTGTAAGGTCGCAGGGCGTCACAGCACTCAGAGCACCACAGGTCCAGGAAGGACATTTGCTTTTTTCACCTTTAACTCAGCACACATTCATTTTTTCCTCAGTATTTATAAGCCAAAACTAGGAGTGGGTGATAAATACAGAAGTGGTGATGTGTTTCTATTAGACTTTACGTGTGAACATGGCCTAAAGGGAACCTGACAGCTGATACTTTCTGCCTGTGAATCGGGGAGCATGTATCTGTAAGATTTCAGCCACGAATGTCTGACTCTGAAATGCTGTGGTGTTTCAGAGAAAAACGTACTTTATTACTGCCGGTGACTGACCAGGTCTGTATATATGCACACACAGGGAGAACCCTGTTACTGCAGGGCAGCAGGCCGGAGAGAAGCCCCCCGGACCCACCTGTCTTGCTAGTCTCCCATGTGGTTCAGTCTTCGTTGACAGTCAACCCCTTACTGACATATGTCATACAGTTACATCATATGCAAGCGATCGGATGATCAATGGTTCAAGTCCCCAGAGAAAACTAAGAAACAAATAAAGTGAAAAAATTAAGGTTTTTAAAAATATTAAAGTCAAATTAATCCCTTTTTGCAAGTAATATAAATAACGCGAAAAAAAATTGCATATATATGGTATCGTTACGTCAGTAAAAGTCCGATCAATATATAAAATGAGTTAACCAGAAAGTGTAAAAAGAAAGAAATCTAAATGCCAAAATTACATTTTTTGGGCCACAGCAACACTGCAAAACAAAATGCAATAAAAGGCGATGAAAACAAGGTGTCTACCCTGAACAAGGTGTCTACCTACGTGCTGATATGCACGGATGTTTACATGAGCCTTTATCCTTCTCCCTCTGTCAAAAACTTAAAATATCGTGGTCGCTAGTGACCATGACCTTTATATGAAGCCTAACATGCTGCCCAATCTACAGACAGCATGTGTCAGACGCTGACAGCATGATTCCAGCCATATATGTTTGACCGTTTCAGGTCAGTGCGATTACACGGATACCTAACCTGAATCATTTTCCGATACCTGTAACGTTTTCAATTTCTGGCTGATGGGGCTGTGTGAGGTCCTATTTTTATTGATAATGGTATCAATAAAAATAGGACCTCACACAGCCCCATCAGCCAGAAATTGAAAACGTTACAGGTATCGGAAAATGATTCAGGTTAGGTATCCGTGTAATCGCACTGACCTGAAACGGTCAAACATATATGGCTGGAATCATGCTGTCAGCGTCTGACACATGCTGTCTGTAGATTGGGCAGCATGTTAGGCTTCATATAAAGGTCATGGTCACTAGCGACCACGATATTTTAAGTTTTTGACAGAGGGAGAAGGATAAAGGCTCATGTAAACATCCGTGCATATCAGCCCTATTTCCTGCTGCAATGCCCAGACCGGCCGTGGGTCTCCTGACCTGACCATGACAGATTAATAAATTTCTATGAGGTTGTGACACTCGGGTCGGCAGAGCCTTGGCCAGTCTGTGCATTGCGGTCCGAGATAGGGCTGATTTGCATGGACGTCTGCATGATGGTTCATTCAGACTTCAGTGATTTTTCATCAGTATTTATATGCCAAAACCAGGAGTGTCTCCAAAACACAGAACAGGTTTCAATCTTTCCATTAGATTTTCTCTGTATGTTCCACTCCTGGTTTCCTTACAAACACTGATGGAAAATCACTGACGCTTGAATGAGCCCTAACTCTGTCAGCCCATTGACTCCACAGGTGAACTTTCTCAAGCTCGCGGTGCCGTCAGACAGGGAATAGCAGTTCACAGAGAGACACTGAGCACACAGTGCTCAGTTTCTCTGCTGGATGACAGGCTGCATGGTTGCACCATGTAGCCTGCCATCTAGATATAGGAGAGCTGAAACCGTCATGGAACTAATGCATTAAAAGCATCTCTGTGGAAAGGTGAGGAATTATGTTGTTTGTTTTCATTAACTCTTTTGCAGATGACAAGGGCATCAGGGGAATGGGTGAGGTCATAAGTATAGTTTAATTAAGAATATGAAAGGAGTCTGTGTCATTCTTTCAATTTAAGGACTTTTTCTGGGTGTCTTCTTACAATGTGACTATGGGGTTAGTAATGGGGGCATCTTACTGTATTGACACCTCTCCATTACTAACCTCAGGACTTGATGGCATCTGGCAATACAAAGGTGACATCAACCCCCCCCAACTAGTACCCCACTTTCCACCACTCTTGGGCAAGTGAAAAGAGCGAGGCTAAGTGCCAGAATTGGCGCATCTTAGAGATGCGCCTTTTCTGGGGCGGCTAAGAGCTGATGTTTTTAGCCAGGGGAGGGCCAGTATCCATGGCCCCTTCCTATGCTACTAATATGAGCCCGCAGCTGTCTGCATAGCCTTTGCTGATATTAATTATAGGGGGGTCATCACCCATTTTAATAGCCAGTAAAGGCTAAATATACAGTTGTGAGCTGATATTAATAGCCTGGGAAGCTCCATGGGTATTACCCCATTCCCAGGCTATAAATATCTTCCCCCAGCCGTCGGCTTTTCCTCTGCTGGTTACGAAAATTATTCCCATAGCCCTAACTTTAGGCAGGCAAAAGGACACTTCAATATTCTAGGGTATACATAATCTATAGTGGTATGGTGCCACATAAATAGGAAGTGAGGAGACAAGGATTGTGAATAAAAATAGTATTTTTATTAAATTACAAAGATTAAAAATATACGTTTTAAAAAGACAAAATGGGGGAGTTCCAAAAATGGAGGTGGGGAGAGTCTACAGCTGAAAAATTAACAAAGTAATGATAAGGTGCACAAAAAATGTGGAAATAAAGGCAAATCTTGAGAGAAACACCCAAAAATGAATAAAAATGGACTGAGACAAAATCTGAACTGGACCACGGCTTCAGAGCACGTATAATATACAAAAAGCACAAGTGTGCACAATGGTTAGAGTGCCCCTTAATTACAATGCATTCCAATCAGTTTTAGTAAGGGGCAATAGTATGTCAATGTTCATGCCTAAAAAGGAATAAAAGGGTGTATAAAAGAAGGTGAATGGATGGATCAAATTGCCACATAAAGAAGTGCCTAAATGGACTGTGACGCGCCCCAGAGGCCGTGGGATAGTTGGCGCCGGGCCCATTAACTTCAATGGGAAATGTCACAGTGGCAGTGACACGGTCTGTGGCTTCAGGCGGTCATGTAAAAGGGGTTGAATTGAATGGTGATACATTTTATGTATTGATTCGTGACGCCAGTTGGAGTGTTCAACTGTAGTATAGCCGGCACTGCAGATGATCCCTGGGGGAGTAGATGGTGATGGCAGTGCAGATGTTTAACCCTCTCCAACCAGGGCTGGCCCCCAGAGATTGTGATGGAAGTAGAAGGCACGGAGTAATAAGGCAGGAGACAAGGAAAGTCACTTCATCATTTACTATAGTTCAGGTGCAGTTCAGAGGAGACATTACAACTCTCACCAGTTTACAGTCTGCTCTGGAGAATGGGAGTTATCCTTCACTCTGTTGTGACTTAGTGTAAGCTTCCTGCTATTCTAATCCCTTCAGGAACCAAGGCTTCCCAGAGTTTGGAACTTCTAGTACTGCCTCTACTCACTCTTGCAGCTTGGAACCTGTGTGAAGTTTGAGTTCCTCCTTGCACAATCCTTCACTGATCCTAATTTGCGGCAGTCTTCCCGGGGAAAACACTTTGCTGTTGGTTGTATATATTCACACAGTCTCTCAGCTTACCACCCTGCTCTGAAAGCATGGATGGCCTAGGGGCTGATTCCCTGTTGCTTATTAGCTTTACTCCAGGAGGGAGCACATGGCATGGCTTCCAAGAGCATTCTCCATCTTTCCTCCTTCCACTTCCCTGAAACAACAACTTTCGACTCCTCCCCCTCCCAGTTAGGGTGTGTCTGCAAAGCTCTAAGCTTCAGACAAGTAAGGGAGTGAGGTGAATTGTGTGTGTGTTGTGGTCTCTAGCAGAGAAAGCATAACTCCCATTGCTCACAAAACACATACAAAACAGTATATATTTAACCCTTTTGTGGCGATAAAGACGCAGGGTGCCACAACTGCAAGTACTGATATGTGCAAACAACACTTGCTTGTGAAATTGTCAAAAGAAGGAAGTCATAATAAATGTAAATCCCACTTACATTGAAGCTGATACTCAAGACTTGGCAGCAAAAAGGGCCGTTCACAAATGGGGTATGCTGAGGACACCGTTTCACACTGTTGCTTCTTCCGAAGGATCCACTTTTATTCATTTTTGGGTGTTTCTCTCAAGATTTGCCTTTATTTCCACATTTTTTGTGCACCTTATCATAACTTTGTTAATTTTTCAGCTGTAGACTCTCCCCACCTCCGTTTTTATATTTTTAATCTTTGCAATTTAATAAAAATACTACTTTTATTTACAATCCTTGTCTCCTCACTTCCTATCTATGTGGCACCATACCACTATAAATTATGTATACCCTGGTTACGAAAATTGCGCGGGAGCCAAAGCCATTTTTTTCCGAAAAATAATCTTTTATTAATTAAATACATGTACAGTAAGCTGCACACAGTGTACTAATTGCATTTATCATTGACATCTATATATCTACTGTAACGTTCCACCATGTGAGTGGACGGGGATTACTCTCTTGGCAGGTCTTTGAAGTAAACACTGGCACACACAGGGTTAAAATTAAGCCATACAGTTTATTATTTACACAGTTCCAGCAGCCATTACACTGTCTGTTAAACCTTCAGCTTTAACACATGGATGCAGATACAGTCTCTCACTGACCCTGGTCAGTATAACACAGACACATGTCCGTTTCCTCCTGGTGTCGGCCACACAGGTTCCTGGGTACCTCTTATCCACAGAGGCACCCTATAGCCAATTCTCACACAGTCTTTCACTGACCCCTGGTCAGTATAACACAAGGTTGTCAAGACCGTTACCTGTTGGATCGCCCACACAGGTTTGCAAATCCCTCTTGTCCTCAGAGGCATTCGATAGATATCAGTTCACACACAATCACTTTATGACCCCGGTCAGTATCACACGGTTTTCAAGACTGTTACCTGTTGGCCACACAGGTTCCCGGATCCCTCTTACCGCAGAGGCATCCTGTACACATTTCTCTCTGACCCCAGTCAGTATCACACGGTTTTCAAGACCATCCACTTCTTTTGGCTCGGAGTCGCCGGCATGGCTTCCCCAGGCTATGCGACATCCGAGCCTGGAACATGGGAGCTCTGTCTGGGCTGACAGTCTCCAACACACTCCCTCACATGTGCAACACACCTGCCTTAGATAGCTGTAACCACTCCCAGTTACTTACTACATGGGTAGTCACATGATCATGACCTCATCACAGGACCTGCAGATTCACAACCACACACATATCTTCAGCCAAAATGGGGTACAGTGAACGCCATCACCATGGTGTTTGGTACATGGGTAGCCAGACCCTCCCAACTCTCATAGCTACCCATAGCCCGGACCCAGCAACACTTAAAAATCTACGTACATTTAAGAAAAACACTCCAGGCTACATCACAGGGAGCTACCATCCCAGTGACACATACAGTGGCATGCAAAAGTTTAGGCACCCCTGGTCAAAATTACTGTTATTGTGAACAGTTAAGCAAGATCTCTAAAAGGCCTAAAGTTAAAGATGACACATTTGTTTTGTATTTTAGGCTAAAAATAATACACATTGTCATGTTTTTCACATTTTAAAAATTACAAAAAGAAAAATGGTCCGATGCTAAAGTTTGGGCACCTTTGGAGATTTGTGTGCTCAGATAACTTTGACCAAGGTTTCAGACCTTAATTAGGCTGTAAGGGATATGGCTTGTTCACCCTCAATGTTAGGAAAGGCCAGCTGATGCAGATTCCACAGGTTTAGAAACACATAGCCTCCTCTAACCTTGTGCGAAAAAACAGCCACCATGGGTTCTTTTAAGCAGATGCACTCTGAAAATGAAAATGGTGGAGGCCCACAAAGCAGGAGAAGGCTATAAGAAGATAGCAAAGCGTTTTCAAGTTGTCCTTTCCTCAGTTCAATATGTAATTCAGAAATAGCAGTTTACAGGAACAGTGGAGGTCAAGATAAGGTCTGGAAGGCCAAGCAAAATTTCAGAGAGAGCTGCTTGTAGGATTGCTAGAAAGGCATATCAGAACCCCCACTTGACTGCAAAAGACCTTCAGAAAGATTTAGCAGATTCTGGAGTTGTGGTAATTGTTCTACTGTTCAGAGACACCTTATCAAATATGGCCTTCATGGAAGAGTCATCAGAAGAAAACCTCTCCTGCACCCTCACCATAAAATTTAACATCAGAGGTATGCAAAAGAACATCTAAACAAACCCAATGCATTTTAGAAACAAGTCCTGTGAATCGTTGAAGTTAAAATAAAACTCTTTGGTCGCAATGATCAAAGGTATGTGCAGAGAAAAAATTGCATAGAATTTCAGGAAAAGAACATCTCTCCAACCATTAAGCATGGGGATGGATCAATCATGCTTTGGAGTTGTGTTGCAGACAATGGCACAGGGAACATTTCACAGGTAGAGGGAAGAATGGAGTCAATGAAATTTCAACAAATTCTTGATGCAAACATAACACCATGTGTAAAAAAGCTGAATTTGAAAACAGGATGGCTTCTACAAATGGATAATGATCACACACATCAAAATCCACAATAGACTACCTCGAAAGGCGATAGCTAGAGGTTTTTCAATGGCCCTCACAGTCCCCCGATTCGATCATCATTGAAAATCTGTGGCTAGTCCTCAAAATAGCAGTGCATGCAAGATGACACAGGAATCTCACAGAAATGGAAGAATTTTCCAAGGAAGAATGGATGAAAATCCATCAAACAAAAATTGAAAGACTCTTGGCTGGCTACTAAAAGCGTTTACAAGCTGTGATATTTTAAAAGGGAGTGGTACTAGGTACTAACTATGCAGGGTGCGCAACTTTTGCATTGGCCTATTTTCCTTATTGTAATTTTTAAAATGTAAAAAATGACAATATATAATTTTTTTGGCCTAAAATACAGAGAAAATGTGTCATCTTTAACTTTAGCCCTTTTAGAGATCATTCCATCTTCAACTTGCTTAACTGGTCACAATAACAGTAATTTTGACCAGGGGTGCCCAAACTTTTAAATGCCACTGCACCTTCCATTAACCACTTGACCACCAGTCACGCCACACTACCTATTCTATTTGGATTTACTGTATGTAATCCATCTCTTCTATCCTGTCGGCTCCTGCAGTGATTTTACAGAACACGGCAGATGATTTACCGGCTTTTCTTCTATCTATGCAATATAAATACATACAGTGGGGCAAAAAAGTATTTAGTCAGTCAGCAATAGTGCAAGTTCCACCACTTAAAAAGATGAGAGGCGTCTGTAATTTACATCATAGGTAGACCTCAACTATGGGAGACAAACTGAGAAAAAAAAATCCAGAAAATCACATTGTCTGTTTTTTTTTCATTTTATTTGCATATTATGGTGGAAAATAAGTATTTGGTCAGAAACAAAATTTCATCTCAATACTTTTTGATATATCCTTTGTTGGCAATGACAGAGGTCAAACGTTTTCTGTAAGTCTTCACAAGGTTGCCACACACTGTTGTTGGTATGTTGGCCCATTCCTCCATGCAGATCTCCTCTAGAGCAGTGATGTTTTTGGCTTTTCGCTTGGCAACACGGACTTTCAACTCCCTCCAAAGGTTTTCTATAGGGTTGAGATCTGGAGACTGGCTAGGCCACTCCAGGACCTTGAGATGCTTCTTACGAAGCCACTCCTTCGTTGCCCTGGCGGTGTGCTTTGGATCATTGTCATGTTGAAAGACCCAGCCACGTTTCATCTTCAATGCCCTTGCTGATGAAGGAGGTTTGCACTCAAAATCTCACGATACATGGCCCCATTCATTCTTTCATGTACCCGGATCAGTCGTCCTGGCCCCTTTGCAGAGAAACAGCCCCAAAGCATGATGTTTCCACCACCATGCTTTACAGTAGGTATGGTGTTTGATGGATGCAACTCAGTATTCTTTTTCCTCCAAACACGACAAGTTGTGTTTCTACCAAACAGTTCCAGTTTGGTTTCATCAGACCATAGGACATTCTCCCAAAACTCCTCTGGATCATCCAAATGCTCTCTAGCAAACTTCAGACGGGCCCGGACATGTACAGGCTTAAGCAGTGGGACACGTCTGGCACTGCAGGATCTGAGTCCATGGTGGTGTAGTGTGTTACTTATGGTAGGCCTTGTTACATTGGTCCCAGCTCTCTGCAGTTCATTCACTAGGTCCCCCCGCGTGGTTCTGGGATTTTTGCTCACCGTTCTTGTGATCATTCTGACCCCACGGGGTGGGATTTTGCGTGGAGCACCAGATCGAGGGAGATTATCAGTGGTCTTGTATGTCTTCCATTTTCTAATTATTGCTCCCACAGTTGATTTCTTCACTCCAAGCTGGTTGGCTATTGCAGATTCAGTCTTCCCAGCCTGGTGCAGGGCTACAATTTTGTTTCTGGTGTCCTTTGACAGCTCTTTGGTCTTCACCATAGTGGAGTTTGGAGTCAGACTGTTTGAGGGTGTGCACAGGTGTCTTTTTATACTGATAACAAGTTTAAACAGGTGCCATTACTACAGGTAATGAGTGGAGGAAAGAGGAGACTCTTAAAGAAGAAGTTACAGGTCTGTGAGAGCCAGAAATCTTGATTGCTTGTTTCTGACCAAATACTTATTTTCCACCATAATATGCAAATAAAATGAAAAAAAAAAACAGACAATGTGATTTTCTGGATTTTTTTTTCTCAGTTTGTCTCCCATAGTTGAGGTCTACCTATGATGTAAATTACAGACGCCTCTCATCTTTTTAAGTGGTGGAACTTGCACTATTGCTGACTGACTAAATACTTTTTTTCCCCACTGTATATACTGTATGTGTGTGTCACTGACATCTATATATCTATGTATTCTATATATATATATATATATTTTTTTTCTATCCTAACCTGTCACTCTGTGATATAACTGTAGAATTGTTGGCTTTCAAAGGACACCGGTGAGTAAATATTGGACAGCACTTGTATTGTCCGAGTGCTATGCGATTTTTTTTCTCGCACCCATAGGCTTGCATTGGCGAGTCTCGGTGCCAATTGCAGCATGCTGCGATTTTACACACACGCTGAATACGCCCAAGAAAATAAACGGTAATAGGAGCTGCCCCATAGATTAACACTGGTCCGAGTGCTATGCAATGTTTTCTTGCATATCATTCGTCCGTATTTTACGGTAGTGTGACCCCGGCCTTAGATGTAGAGGTTACAATAATTGGACACTGGATAGAGAAACTAAATAGTTGATACTGTATCATGTCATGATTTATTAAATATGCATAATAATTTTTTAAAAACCTAACTAAAACTAAACCAGTTTTCATCACTACATATACATATATTAGTCTAGCCTGATGAAGAGACCTGAGTAGTCTCGAAAGCTTGCAATGTATTACCATCTTTTCAGTTAGCCATTAAAAGGTATCAACTACTGAGGACTCTCAATCCTGAATATTTTTCTATCCACTGGCTAACACGGTACAAAGATATACATCTTTCCTGTACATATATCAAAGAATTCAATCAGATCAAAGGAATTATAAACAAATATTGTCCAATGCTATACAGTGATGATCAAGTTAGTTCTATCTTGCATGAATTTTGTCTATTTTCTGCCAAAAAATCCCCCACACTTTCTATTCCCCTCTCCCCCAGTCTTGTAAACCTGGCTCACACCAACAAGTGTCCATAAATGCGGTATAGAGAAAATGCATTCCTTGTATAATGCAAAACAATCTAAAGATATAACTCTAACTACATTAAATAAGATACACCACATCAGAGAGTTTATAAATTGTAGTAGTAGATTTATAATATACTGTATCCAATGCACAGACTGCAATGTTAGGAGGTATGTCGGCTGTACCACTCCTAAATTAAGAAAGAGAATCAATGAACATATAGGTGAATCCACGAACCCTGAGGCAATTAACCCCTCTGATGTCTCTAATCCCTTTCTAAGGGAACACAGTGGGAAGTTAAAACATTTAGAATTCTTTGGTTTAGAAAGAGTTAAACTTTCTGCCAGAGGGGGTGATGCAAGAGAGCCTTGCTGAATGGTGAAGCTTTTTGGATTCTAATGTTGAATACCTCTTAGCCTGCAGGTTTAAAAAAAAAGATCAGATTTGATTCTACACTACATTATTAGCATGGCTATAATATAATCATCGACATTTCTTTCCATGATTTTATTAGATATATAATTTTATTATGATATGTGTGTTTTTTTCTATCTATATCACAGGTGCTGCACCTATTACTTAGATTAATGAAACGTGTGTAGACGTGGTTACCTGGAGAGTTTTCTATATTTTGTTTGAGTTGCATTTTTCAAATCAGGTTATGTTTAAGAAGCATTGCTTCGAAACGCATCAGCCTTATTCTTGAATTTCTTGTGGGACTGTCTCCTCGGATATGATATATAATCCATGTCAAGTGTGAACTTTATCCTGACACTATGTTTTAAAGCATGAAATAAAGTCTGGGATTTTACCTGAAGGGCTGGATTCATTTCTCTTTTTCCTACATGGACTGCTTCCCCCGGATCGTGGGATCCTGTGCACTCGTTGATAGGTAATCTTATCACTTTTTCTTTATTATGGTACTGAATAGTGATGAGCGAGCATACTCGGTAATGCTGGTTACTCACCAGAGTATCACTATACTAGCGGTACTCGGCGAGCACCGAGCATTTCCGGGATTATTTGACGGGAGCTCGGGTCTCCACCCTGCATTTTTGGCCGTCTTTAGAGCGCCAATCAACATGCAGGGATTGTCTGCCACGCACCGTAATGCCACAGCCATCTTTGTTGTGGTATTACAGTGATTGGCTGGCAACACAGTGTCATCAGGTCTATATCAGACCTGCCACGGCCCTGCTCGTCACAGTCATGTCCGGTTTCAGACAGTGTAGGGAGACCTGCTGCTGAGATAGGGAGAGATTTGTGCTTTTATTAGTTAGTGTGGGTATACCATCGTTGAATCCACATATCCAACTAAACCAACAGTCCTTCTAAGGACTAATTACGGGGTATACAGATTGCAGTGCTAGGTAGGCAGGGAGTGTATCTGCATATATACACATCAATGCAAGGCATGGATGCACTGTAGGTGGGTATATAGATATCATTGCATACATCAAAAGGGTCCATTACTGTCTGCTGCTGACTATTACATATATACCTAGCTCCAGGTATCCGTGGCTAGGAATAATTTTGTTTGCACCTTAATCCTGATTATTTAATTCTAAAGCAATCCGGAGCCCCTTTTTTTTCTCCATTTGCTTGTTGACACTGCAGACTACAGTCAGATCCTTTTAATACTACAGCGTGAAAATGAAGCAATTTTAAATGGCTTTGCCCATCCCAGGCATCACATCTGAGTGCGCAGAAAATTCTGGCATTTTTTGTGGTACTGTAGTATTTTTCGGAGTGTCTTATAAATTTTTTTGACACCATTTTGCTGCCAAAAAATATTTAGCTGCCCAAAAAATATTTAGCTGCCGAAAAATATTTAGCTGCCAAAAAAATATTTAGCTACAGTTCATACATTTAAAACTGTGTTTTGTCCGCCACACGCATCGCATATCATTGCGCTAAATATTTTACAATTTCAGTACGCCAAAGAATTTTTTTTGTAGTGTCATATTCTACTTATTGACACAATTTGGCGGCAAAAATAAAATTACAGGTCACATATTGAACAGTGTGATATCTCCGTCAGATGCCTGATCTATCTGTGGGCTACAAATTGTGGCATTTCAGGCCTCCATTCTACTGCATTTGCTGTCTGTTAGGTTTATATACTATTTTGGGGTAAAAAATAAATAAATACAGGCCACATATTGAACAGTGTGGTATCTCCGTCAGATGCCTGATCTATCTGTGGGCTAAAAATTGTGGCATTTCAGGCCTACATTTTACTATTTTTGCTGTGTCTTACCCTAGTTATTGACACCAGTTTGATAATGAAAAATAAATTTTTACCTACAGTCCAGATATTTTAAAGTGTGGTTTTCCCTCACACGGATCACATACAAGTTCGTTACCAATTCAGCCATTTGTAGTGAATGTGGAAAATATTGTAGTTCATTTAAAATGGGCAAGGCGCATGGCAAGGGAACGGGGAAGTGGATGTGATGGTGCATGGAGACACCGAGGCCAAGGGCAAGTTGAAATTGTGCCACAGCAAAAACCCACATCTTCTCGCCCAACCTTCATGACCCAATTACTAGGGGCCTGCAGCAGGACATCACTATTGAAACCAGAGCAGTGTGAAATGGTTGTTGGTTGGTTAGTGGATAATGCTTCCGGTCAGTTTGACACTACAACCACTACCATCCTGTCCTCCCCACCGTCAAGTAAGAGTAGCTGTGAGTCTGAACCGCATATTCCTTACCCTGATCCTCCTTCCTCCAACCATGCCAAGTGCCCGGAGACAACTGATCCCACACTTGGAGACTCCAAAGAGCTGTTCAGTTTTCCATTTATAGATTCGGGCCTCTCGCCTGGTCCACTTGAAGCGGGGCAAGAGGAGGTCGCATGTAGCGATGCCCAAATATTTCGCAGCCATGGTCACATGAAGGCAACGGTGGGAATGTGTCACAAGAGGTGGACAATGATGAGACACAATTGCCAGCAAGTCAGGAGGAGGACCAAGGTGCAGAAGTGGAAGCCGAGGTGGTGGATGATATGGTAACTGACCCAACCTGGCAGGAGAACATGCAGAGCGAGGACAGCAGCACACAGGGGGAGGGAGGCATAGCACCCCAACAGGCAGGGAGAAGCAGTGTGGTGGCCGCAGACAGAAGGCGGGCAACTGTTCATCGTAACACCAGCACAACAGAAGTTGACAGTACAACTGTTATGTCTTCCCGAGTCTGCTTGTTTTTTAAAGACTCTGCCGATAATCCAAACAGGCCATTTCACCACCTGCCATGCCGTATCATCGAGGGTAGTAAAACAAACAGCCTGACCACCACCAGCATGATCAGATACATGGCAGCAAAGCACCCGACTTTGTGGGCCAAACCCCAGGCTCCAGGAACAGTGTCTGTGGTTTAAAACACTACTTCTTCCACTGTTGTGTGTGCAAGCCAATCCCCTGTCCATGGTTCATGCAAAGATGCCTCCTGCCCTTCACCTCTCATTGCCCACACTCAACTACCACCATCATCAAGCACATCCACGTCCTTGTCCCAGTACAGCATTCAGCTGTCCATACCCCAATCATTGGAACGCAAGCGTAAATACACAGCCAACACCCCACAGGCCACAGTACTAAATTCACACATTTCTCGTCTGCCTTCGGTCGAAATGTTGCCTTTTAGGCTTGTGGAGACAGAAGCTTTACACAACCTGATGGTGGTTTCCGTCCAAGGTACTCGGTCCCCAGCCGCCACTATTTCTCCCGGTGTGCCGTCCCAGCATTACACAAGCACATGTCCCTCAACATTACCTGTGCCCTGAACAATGCTGCTACTGGGAAAGTCCACCTAACCATGGACACATGGACAAATGCTTTTGGGCAGGGATGCTACATCTCGCTGACGGCATACTGGATTAACATAGTGGAAGCTGGTACCCAGACGGACCTTGGAATGGAGCATGTCCTCCCAACGCCGAGGATTACGGGCCCTATGTCGATCAGGGTTGCCCCCGCAGTCTATAGCTCCTGCACTTCATCCTCCTCCTCTTCAGCCTCCATCTCCGAAATGACCAAGCTGGAAGCACTGCAGCACTGCCTCAGCCAAGTGTCAACACGCTGTACTGGAGCTAATATGCTTAGATGACAAACCGCACAATGCTGAAGAGTTGTGGACAGCTCTGAAAGAGCAGGCAGATGTGTGGCTGACACCACTGAACCTACAGCCAGGCCTGGTTGTGTATGACAATGGCTGGAACCTGGTGGCGGCTCTGAGGCGAGGAGAGCTCACACACGTACCATGCCTGCCCCATGTGTTTTACCTCGTTGTTCAACAGCTTCTCTAAAGCTTACCAAAGCTGCTGGATCTGCTTGTGAAAGTACGCTGCCTGTGTGCCCATTTTAGAAAGTCAGCTCCAGCTTCCACTGCCCTTGCCGTGCTTCAGCAGCGTTTGCTGCTTCCGGCTCACCAACTGGTGTGTGATGTCCCCACGTGTTGGAACTCTACATTGCATACGTTGAAAAAAAGTTCAAAATGAACATAATTATCCTAAGTGGCCAGGAACCAGCTAAACAACAATAGTAGTTCCTCCACCAGTAATAAGGACTAGCCAATAACAGTGGAGTACTCGCAACAACATGCATAATTAAGAAAGAATTGAGTAACTATCAACCACAAGACAAAGATATGGAAAAAATAAGAACAAGTCTTTATTATCTCACATTAAAAGAATATCAAACATTTATAGATATATATGAGGTGAAAATATGAAAAAGCATTCCAGATTACAGAGCAGGTAGTCACCCCTACAAATCATGAGTATGACAATAGACCAAAAAAACGCATTGTATGAATAAAATCAATGCACACAAGTCACCCAGGTGTACTGTATTATTATACCAAGACTATGTCTCTATATGGAGCCCAAAGGTGCTACATGCAATATAGTGCTAAAAGTAACAGCAGTGTGCGGCTCTAAAGGATTTATCAATCCGTACCAGGATCATACCCAGTGTCTATAATGCCAATGTCACTCACCCATAGTGGAGTTTGCAGAAAAGGGGGAACACCCCGCTCGACCCGACGCGCGTTTCGCCACGGCTTTCTCAAGGGAAATTGCATATGTTGGAAAGGATTTGTGAGCAGAAGAGGGCAGTTGTTGAATACCAGCATCAACAAGGCCTTTGTTATTCAGGTCAGATTCCACACAAGACCTCAGGAGTGGAAATAGATGTCAGGCATATGTACCATCTTCCAAAACATTGAGGAATCCACCAAGATGGTGAGCGGCGATGATGCCATAATTAGCTCCACTATCCCGCTTCTTTGCATTCTGAAAAGCTCTCTGCTCACAATGAAAGAGGATGCATTGCAGGCGGAGCATGAGGACATGGAGCAAGGAACCATACAGGGTGATTACACACAGCCCAGACTTATGTCATCCCAACGTAGATTGGTTGACAATGAAGAATAGGAGGAAGAACAGGAGCTACTTTCATGTGCTATAGACGGTACTACATGCACAACTGTCATACCGTCTGTTCAACGTGGATGGCCTGAGGACAGGGAGGAGGACAACATGGTGAGTCATCCTTTTGGTGAGGACATGGAAGGCTTGCCTGTTATCAGCCTGGCACACATGGCTGACTTTATATTGCGCTGCCTTTCCCGTGACCCTCGCATTATGAAAATTTACTGTGACACTCATTACTGGTTGGTGACACTTCTACACCCATGCTACAAGGAGAACTTTCAATCTCTTCTTCCAGAAGCATACAGGTCTAATAAAATGGTGCAGTACCAGAGGGCCCTTGTTGCGGAATTATTAAAAAAAATCCCATCTGAAAACGCCGGCGGCAGACATCACAGTTCGTTGGACTACCAAGAAGTACAGGCGAGAGAGACCCAACTCCAATCCATCAGAGGCAGGGGAACACTGTCAAAGTTCTGGGAGAGTTTTGTCAGACCCTCCCATCGCCCTGGCCCAGAGGCCCGAGGTAATGTCACAAGGAATGGAATGTTTTGAAAGTTGCTGAGGGAGTACCTTGCCAACTGTACCAACGTCCTCCATGATTCTTCTGTGCATTTTAATTATTGGGTATCCAAGCTGGACAAGTGGCATGAACTGGCTCTCTACACCTTGGAGGTCCTGGCCTGTCCTGTCGCTAGCATTTTGTCAGAGCGCGTTTTTAGTGCCGATGGTGGAATTATAACTGATAAGTGCATTCATCTGTCAACTGAAAATGCAGACAGGCTGAATGAACAAGGGCTGGATTGAGCCAGACTTCATTACACCACCACATGATAATAGCGAAACCTAACCTCCAATACAGTGTCTTTTTGGGAAGTGTATTCCCATGCACCTCTTCACACCCACACATGGGTACACGCTTCCTGATTTTGGGATTTTGGCTAGTGTCGTCCTCCTCCTTCCCCTCATCATCCACCAGACTACCACCACTAGAACACGAGGGTGAACGTGTTCCGTGATGCTACAGCCTCTCTAATTTTTTGAAAGGGAGTTTATGATGCCCTTAAAAAAATATGTACCCCACAGGGGGAAATGTTTGTCAGCCCATACACCTAGCGTATAGGCATTCCAAGTAAAGGAGACTCACTCCTTTATAATGGGAACATTTTTTTTTATGAGGCCTTCCTCCACGTCTCTTTCAAGGGGCATTGGAGTGCCTCCTAATTTTTGGCAGGCCTTGCATTAAATGCACAGGCAAACACTATGGGAGACCCACTTCCTAATAATGGGAACATTGTTTTCAGGAGGCCCACCTCTACGTCTGTTCCAAGGGTTATTGTGGTGCATGTAATTTTGGTGCAGGTCAGGCCTTGTATTCAATGCATAAGCAAACAGTATGGGAGTACCAAGTGAATACTGGAACTATGGTTGCATGTGGCCATCCAGTATGTGGTTTCAAAGGCTTATTGGGGTGCATGGGACTTTGTGGCAGGGCAGGCCTTGCATTCAATGCATAGGCTAATAGTATGGCAGAACCAAATGAATAATGTGAACTTGGTTTTCCTGTGGCAATCCAGTACGTCCTTTCAAAGGCTTATTGGGGTGCATGTGACTTTGTGGCAGGGCGGGCTATATAGCCTAACAGTATGGCAGCACCAAATGAAAAATAATGGGAACTTTTGTTTCATGTGGCCATCCAGGACATTTGTTCCAAGGGTTATTGGAGCGCGTGTAACTTTGGGGCAAGACAGGTCTTGCATTCAATGCATAAGAAAACACTGTGGGAGATCCACTTTCTTATAATGGGAACATTTTCTCAGGAGGCCCTCCTGTACGTCTCGTGAAAGGGGTATTGGGGTGCGTCTTAATTTTTGGCAGCCCAGCCACTCAATGCATAGGCAGTAACAGTATAGAAGACCCACAGTTTAATAATGGCCCTTTAAGAATAATAATGCCGACTGATGCCCCTATAAAAAAAGGCTTTGTGACTTTAAGAGTCACTCCATAAATGAAGCAAGATGTGTCTGATGATGTGTCACACACCACATGGCCAGCTAAGGTTGTTAAATGCTACAATGCCATTTCCCAGTAAATGCATTTGTATTGGTTGAAAGCAATGGTAAAGTTGAAAAACGCATCAAAAACGCTACATGTGAACATAGCCAAAGTGGTGGAGGAGCATTTTTTGGGGGGCTATTTCTTTTGCTTTACATACAAATTATTACCCTGAAAAGGATGTCCCTTAACATATTTCCCTGTAAAATTCCATTTTGGTTTCATTTTTGTATGTTTTACTGTGCGCCTGTAAAAGTGGCGTCACACTCTGACAACATTGGTCACAGCAGTGACCTTGGAGTCAGAAATGCTTCCAGGGGCCTTCCCCATGATGTTCCCATGTCGTTTGTGCGCTGTTCCCATATATTTCCGACGTTTTGATACCCTAGAAAGACCTCCGGGGGCCTCACGGCAAAAATGCTTGGGTGGTTTCCATAGACTTACATTGGGCTCGTTGCTCAGGTCGAGTACCCTAGTATTCCAATTTGCTCAACCAGAGCAACGAGTACCCAAGTATTCCAATTTCCTCGACCCAAGCATTTTAGTGCTCGCTCATTACTAGTACTGAAGTAAGATAAGCACTCTATTAACCTCTACATGACCCAACTTATGTGCTGTAAAGAGGTAACTACATTTGGTATCTGATCGATGGTAGATGCAAGACCCTTCCCCAGCTTGCGGGAGATGACAGATTTATGACCCTTGCCTCCTTTTCTGCACAGAACTGCAAACAGACTGATGTAAGCACAATTGTTCAATACAAACTATGAATATTGAGGTCTTTATGAATAGCATAAACATGACAGATATGGAAGAGATAATTTCAGAGTTCTGACAAAGCAGCAAACGTAACGCATTGTCTTACGTCACCTTTCATATTAGTATCGGAGAGATGGATGATGCTATCCATTCATGTTTCCTTTTCTATAGAAAGGTAAAATCGTGATAGAAAACATAACAGTAATGTCTCCCACCTGGGACCTCCAGGGTCGATGATATTGTGAAATTTGGGAATCCCATAAAGACTGAGCCACATCCCATGACGAGTCCTGTTATGAGTGACCAGAGGTGAGGTAAATTGGCTTAAGTTGTTTTAATAAAAAGCAAATGCCAAACTAATTTGTCAGTCGTGGGAGATACAGTTCACTGTAGTTTGGTCTGTTTCCTAAATTGAAGCTCTCCTTCATAAAAATTAGAGGTAACCCTGCAATATCAGATTTAGTACATTTCTTCTGTTTATCCTTTTTATTTTATGTAATTGTTTGTACTGTATTGTTCTATTTCCTTTTGTAACATCCTTGTATATTTTTATAAACACTGCCTACTTTTCAGATTAAATATAAAATTTAATAGCTCCGTTCCTCTTGCTCTATAAAACGCACCCCTGAAGCAATGTGCTATTGGGTCGCGCTCCCAGGGCTGTGGGGTACTCGGTACCGGGCCGGTGTCAGGGGAGTGTGTCACAGCAGCGGTGACCCGGTCCGTGGCCCTGGGCGCCCAAGTAATGGGGGAATGTAGTTAATGGAATGGAATAGTTCGGCAAGGGAGATGTTAAGCCGACGCTACATGCACATCCGCTGGGACTGATGGTAGGGTGCAGTGTAGGGTCGGACAGGTTCGCAGGATGCAGTGACGAGACACTAGACGAATGGTGGTTTTTGAAATCACTTTTATATAACTCTAGCCGATGGGCTAGGCTGAACAAAACAAGAATAAAGTACAACAACAACAGTCCACGCAGGGACTCAACAATCTTAACCAAATATAGTTTCACTTAGCCTTCCAGGGACTGCTGGGTTCGGTAGCGTGGCCGCGTTGAGGTCGCTGAGGCGGCTGTCCTGAGGAAAGTGATGTCGGTGGGGGCAACAGGCCCTGAAGAAAATAAAACCGTTGGGGCGCAACAAGCCCTGAAGAAAACGAGGACCTTGGGGCGCAACAGGCCCTAAAGGAAACGGGGACGCTGGGGCACAACAGGCCCTGAAGGTAACGCTGCCGCTGGGGCACAACAGGCCCTGAAGGAAACGCTGCCGCTGGGGCGCAACAGGCCCTGAAGAGAACGCTGCCGCTGGGGCGCAACAGGCCCTGAAGGAAACACTGCCGCTGGGGCGCAACAGGCCCTGAAGAAAGCAATGCCGTTGGGGCGCAACAGGCCCTGAAGAAAGCGCTGCCGCTGGGGCGCAACAGGCCCTGAAGAAAACTCTGCCGCTGGGGCGCAACAGGCCCTGAAGAAAGCAATGCCGTTGGGGCTCAACAGGCCCTGAAGAAAATGATGGAGGTGGCGCGCGGTGATGACGCAGTTCCCCAGAAGGCCTGTAGCCGTCCTTTACCAAGGAGTCTCTTCCTAAGCCAGGGTAGCGAGCCGTTTTTCCCGCCTGTGACAAAGTGGCGTATCTTGAGGCCGATGATGGCCGGGTCGGCGTGATGGGGGAAGGCTGGGGGGAAGGGCCCAGGTCTCTGTGGCCTGGTTACCGGTACTCACGGCCACAACCTGAGGTATAGTTCCTCTCTCTCCAAGGCGGGGGTTAGCGGGGATTATTCTCTCAGAACGGGAGCGGGGAGTAGTCTCTGGGCACAGTCTCTCACGTCTCTCTTGTCGGTAAATCGGCCGCTTTCTCCTCGCAGGCTCCTCTCGGTGCCCCTGCAAGTCACCCTGCGTCCTGCCTTCACTCCCTCTCTTCCCCAACTTCCACTTCAGAGCGTCCCCTGCTCCTTTTACCCTAGCCCCTCCCCCTGTTGCCCTGACAACCTCAGTCGCATGTCTCCCTTTGTAATTCCCCTGTTGTGCTTCCTTCAATAACTCTGATGGCGGTCCCCTTGGTTCCGGCCCAAACACTATATGGGGGTCCTCCTCCCTACATTCCCCCACCCTGTAAGCTCGCCAGTCCTCGGGCGAGGGAGTTAGTCTATTAAGATTGGCCTGTAAAGGTGTTAATATTCGTTGCCATACGAACTGATCTTGTTCATACCGTTCGGGGGGTTTGCCGGCTGTTGACCGCTCGGAGCGTCTAAGTTCGACTGGGGTGGAATCTTCTGGGGTGGTGGACGTCGGTGGACTGCATGGTGCGTTAATTGTGTCAACTGGCTCATTATTGGGTGGAGGGCCCTTGGGAACTGGAGGGAAATCCTCGTCTTCCGAGTCCCAGTATATGGACTCCGGTTTGGATGTCTTCGGGACAGGTTCCAGCTGCTTCGGGTCGGTGGAAATACATGGGCGTAACATATTACGATGCACAATGCGGGTGGGCAGTGTTTCATCCTGCTCGCGCCGTATTTCGTACACAGGTCCTTCTGGATGGATACGGCGTAGTACCCGATAAGGGCTCTCTTCCCAACGTGACTCCAGTTTATTCTGGGGGCGTTGATCTAGTACAAGCACACGGTCCCCGCTTTGGAGATGGGGAGGGGAGGTTGTATTCTTCCCTGGGTGTTCCCAGTCTTGAAGTTTGGTATGTACAATTCGGTGAAGAGTTTGCAGCCTGTGGCGATGATTTCGGACCCAAGACGACACTCCGGTCCAGGGCCGAGGCTCTTCGGGGTCCAACTCTACCTCCGTGATCCCTTTACCCACTCGTCCGAACAGCAGGAAATAAGGAGTATAGCCCGTAACTCGATGTACCCGATTATTATAAACACATACTAATTCAGAAACATATTCAGGCCAACGAGCTTTCTTGTCACTCTCCAGAGTGCGTAGCATTTGAATCAATGTCTGATTAAATCGCTCACAAGCCCCATTCCCTTGCGGGTGATATGGTGTGGTCCGGGATTTATCAATCCCATAAAGATGATGTAGTTCCTCCATAACTTTCCCCAAAAAACATGCTCCCTGGTCGGAATGTATACGTTGAGGACAGCCGTACACTTGTATAAAGTTTCTGCAAATTGCGGAGGCGGCTGACTCCACGGTCTGGTCTCGAGTAGGGGTGACCACAGCGAACTTGGTGAAATGATCCACCATGACGAGGCAGTGTTCGTATCCCTGGAATGCGGGACCAATGTGCAGATAATCCACCGTTAGGAGCTCAAAGGGTGCTGAAGTCACAATCGTCTGTGTTGCTGCCCTCTGAGCAGGCGGTTTGGCCAATTCACATAAGCGGCAGGTACGGCAGACTTCTTCCACAACAGCCGACAAGCGTGGGTGATAAACTTTCTGTTGTAACCATTGCAAAGTCTTTTTGACTCCAAAGTGGGCCCCTTTTTCGTGAGCCTCTTGAGCCAGCTCGTGTAGTTGAGCTCCGGGTGTAACCACCTGCCAAACAGTCGTTGAGGTTGTTTGCGAAGTGATTTTACGGTACTGTAGTCCCTTTCGGATAATCAGTCTCTCCCATTGTCGCAGCATCAGCGACAGGTCTTGGGTCAAAGTTTGTTGTTGAGTATCAGTGGGTAATTGACCAGTGGCGACCCATGTCCGGAGAAGTCCAACTTCTTCATCTTCTTGTTGCTGTTGTATCCACTTATCCCGAGATTGTTCCAGGATGCCCCTGTGGGCCTCTGGGGAAGATACTTTTGCATCAACATTGGTGAGCACGGCAGCGGTAAGAGCGAACGGTATTTCCTCTCCTTCTAATTCTTCATCTCTATTCTGTCTGGGAGTTGTATGTGAATCCTGGAGAGAGCATCTGCATGAACATTCTCGGCCCCTCTTTTGTAAATAATCTTGTAATTGTACTTCGCCATTCGGGCCACCCATCGCTGCTCCAAAGCCCCCAACTTGGCGTTTTCCAAAAGAGCCAGTGGGTTGTTGTCAGTTCGCACTACCACCTCGGAGCCCGCTAGGTACTCTGCGAATCTCTCCGTCATAGCCCACACCACTGCGAGGAGCTCGAGCTTAAAAGAGCTGTAATTGTCAGGGTTACGCTCGGAGTCATGGAGTGAACGGCTTCCATAAGCGATCACCCTCTCCCGGCCATCCTGAACCTGTGACAACACAGCCCCTAGCCCGTGAAGACTCCCGTCAGTGTGCAGGATGAACGGCTGAGAGAAATCTGCATAAGCCAACACTGGGGCATCCGAGAGTGCAGCCTTGAGATCTCGGAAGGCCTCTTCCTGAGGGTGTTGCCACTGGATTTTTCGCCCATTGGCCCCAACGGGAGCCCCCTTCAGCAGGTCATGCAGGGCCTGAGCTCGACATGCAAAATTCTTTACGAAACGACGGTAATATCCGGCTAACCCCAGAAAAGCCTGCACGTCTTTCACCGTCTCGGGGGTAGGCCATTCCTGGATAGCAGCAACCTTCTCCCGGGACGGCCTCACACCCTCTGCCGAAACAACATGACCCAGATACTCAATCTGAGAGCGAAATAGGTGGCATTTCTGAGGCTTCACCTTCAACCCGTACTTTTGCAGCCGGCTGAGTACCTGTCCCAACCGCTTCAGGTGGTCCTCGAAGGAGGCGGCATAGACAATGATGTCGTCCAGGTAGATCAATGTGGCCTCAAAGTTGAGATCTCCTAAACATTGCTCCATCAATCGCTGAAAGGTCCCGGGGGCATTGGCCAGCCCGAATGGCATACGATTAAACTCAAACAGTCCCATGGGCATTATGAACGCCGTCTTAGCACTGTCCTCTTCTGACATGGGCACCTGCCAGTACCCACTGGCCAAGTCCAGGGTCGAAAAATATGTTGCTTTGCCCAATGCAGACAGAGATTCTTCTATGCGGGGCAGTGGGTATGAGTCTTTAATAGTGCAAGCATTCAATTTACGATAATACACACAGAATCGTAGTGTGCCATCTTTCTTCCGGACCAACACGATGGGGGCCGCCCAAGGGTTTTGACTTTCCTGTATCACCCCTTTTTGCCGCATCTGAGCCAGCAAAGTTTTCACCTCTTGATAGAGTTGTGGCGGGATCTGTCGATATCGTTCTCGGATAGGGGCCGCTCCTGCTGTGGGGATCTCATGAGTGATGGCGGTGGTACACCCAAAGTCGTCCTCATGGCTAGCAAATACTTCGTGGTACTGTCCCAGCAATGCTTTTACTTGTGAAAGTTGGGCCGCAGTTAGTCCAGAAAGCTCGGCCCGCATCTGCTCCAAAATATATCGGCCCTTCTCTTGTGTCGAGACTTCGTGGGCCTGTAAGGTTCGTATTGTTACCTCCCAAGGATTCTCGGAGTGTACTCGTAATTGAACCGCAGGAGCGGGCAGCACTTCTTCTAAAGGCTTTACTAGTTTGGCCAGTACAGTCCGTGCTTTCAGAATGGTATCTCGGTCTTCAAGGTTAATGCAGCGGACCAGGACGGTTCCTTTTCGCACCGTAGCGAGGGAACGAGCCACCAGTATGCCAGGAGGTAAGTGCTCTGAGTGACATGGCTCCACCTGCACCTCTACGCCCTCCAAAGGTATCGGGGCCCGAATTGGCAGGGCCACCACTGTCTGTCCAGGAGGCAGCACAAGCAGGGGTGCCACTGACGCGATAACCTTGCCCAGAGCCTCACCCTCCTGGCAGTCCCGATGCACCCGCGCACCTTGCACCAGCTGCTGGAATACCTGTCCCTGAGCTGTGCGAGAACCCCACTGCTTCAGTGTCCTTTGTGTGGGATCATTAAGCAACAGGTTACCAAACTCTTTTAAAATATTCATGCCTAGGGTGACGGGGTGTCGTTGATTAGCTTCTCCTTGAGTCAGCACCACCCCTCTGCGGCCGAGGGGTTTACCGCACAACGTCATCTGCACCCACACTACCCCGGCAACCGGGACCGGCAGTTGGTTAGCGGCTACTAGTCTAATCATGGGCCCCCACTGAGGCCTTGCTGCCTCTGGAAAGTTTCGTTGAAAGTACGCTGCGGCATAGTGGTTACTTGTGACCCCGTGTCCACCAGACACCGGACGGCCCGACCCTCTACTTCTGCCCAAACTACCGGACACTTTGCTATCAAATCTTCGGGACTTCCACCACCCCTAGTTGTGGTTTTCGGCTCCGAGCGGCGTCCCCCCAGCCCGGCGCCCTTTAGTTTAATCTCCCTCGCCGCGGACACTCTCGGGCGAAGTGGCCTGGTTCTCCACACTCAACACCGGGCCGGTATAGATTGACCACCCCGCGGAGAACTTGACCCCCAGGGACCGGGATTAACACTGGGTCGTCCAGTCTCTGGTTCAGTTCTTCTCTTTACTTCAGCCAACTCGCTCTTAATATTTTTCAATTCTCGCTTCATCTCCTCCACCCACTGGGGTTCCTCAACTGTGTTCGAGGAGGCCTCCACACCTCGGACCTTCCCCACAGGGACCGCCATCCCCTGCTCTTGCTCCCGAACCCGTGCCTGACTTCCCACTTCTGAAAAGTCTATTTGGGGATTCATTCTGATCTGTTCCCGTAATGCCTGTTTTATCAGTGGATCTCGCAGTCCAGTCACCAGTAGGTCACGTAGGGTAATGTCAACAGGTCCTACCCCTACCCCGTCTTTTCTTTCAATAGCCGTATGCAATTCTTGGAGCACATTCATATACTGAGTAATCGTCTCCCCCTCTGCCTGCATCCAGCTAAACAGACGGGTCCTTAACTCTCCCACATCAGTGGGATCTCCGTGGGTCTGTTCCACTATCTGCAACACCTTTTCAAAAGTGTTGCGGTGCCCCGGAGGTTTCAACATCACTGACCTCCGCACCTCCCCGTCTAGGGCCATGAGTGCCACTTCAGCTTCCAGGTCAGGGGTCATTGGGTGCATCCGAAAGAGCCCCCGCATTCGCTCTGTCCAGCTCCATAGCATAGTATTGGAGCCGGAGAATCTAGGCAGGTTGTTCAGCATGGCCCCCAATGAAATGCTAGTACGGGGGCCCTCATTATTTACAGAGTCTACAGCTTCCTCCTGACCTGCGCCACCACTGTCTATGCTCGGAGACTGCATCCTGTCGACTACGCCAATTGTAGGGTCGGACAGGTTCGCAGGATGCAGTGACGAGACACTAGACGAATGGTGGTTTTTGAAATCACTTTTATATAACTCTAGCCGATGGGCTAGGCTGAACAAAACAAGAATAAAGTACAACAACAACAACAACAACAGTCCACGCAGGGACTCAACAATCTTAACCAAATATAGTTTCACTTAGCCTTCCAGGGACTGCTGGGTTCGGTAGCGTGGCCGCGTTGAGGTCACTGAGGCGGCTGTCCTGAGGAAAGTGATGTCGGTGGGGGCAACAGGCCCTGAAGAAAATAAAACCGTTGGGGCGCAACAAGCCCTGAAGAAAACGAGGACCTTGGGGCGCAACAGGCCCTAAAGGAAACGGGGACGCTGGGGCACAACAGGCCCTGAAGGAAACGCTGCCGCTGGGGTGCAACAGGCCCTGAAGGAAATGCTGCCGCTGGGGCGCAACAGGCCCTGAAGGGAACGCTGCCGCTGGGGCGCAACAGGCCCTGAAGGGAACGCTGACGCTGGGGCGCAACAGGCCCTGAAGGGAACACTGCCGCTAGGGCGCAACAGGCCCTGAAGAAAGCAATGCCGTTGGGGCGCAACAGGCCCTGAAGAAAACTCTGCCGCTGGGGCGCAACAGGCCCTGAAGAAAGCAATGCCGTTGGGGCTCAACAGGCCCTGAAGAAAATGATGGAGGTGGCGCGCGGTGATGACGCAGTTCCCCAGAAGGCCTGTAGCCGTCCTTTACAAAGGAGTCTCTTCCTAAGCCAGGGTAGCGAGCCTTTTTCCCCACCTGTGACAAAGTGGCGTATCTTGAGGCCGATGATGGCCGGGTCGGCGTGATGGGGGAAGGCTGGGGGGAAGGGTCCAGGTCTCTGTGGCCTGGTTACCGGTACTCACGGCCACAACCTGAGGTATAGTTCCTCTCTCTCCAAGGCGGGGGTTAGCGGGGATTATTCTCTCAGAACGGGAGCGGGGAGCAGTCTCTGGGCACAGTCTCTCACGTCTCTCTTGTCGGTAAATCGGCCGCTTTCTCCTCGCAGGCTCCTCTCGGTGCCCCTGCAAGTCACCCTGCGTCCTGCCTTCACTCCCTCTCTTCCCCAACTGCCACTTCAGCGCGTCCCCTGCTCCTTTTACCCTAGCCCCTCCCCCTGTTGCCCTGACAACCTCAGTCGCATGTCTCCCTTTGTAATTCCCCTGTTGTGCTTCCTTCAATAACTCTGATGGCGGTCCCCTTGGTTCCGGCCCAAACACTATATGGGGGTCCTCCTCCCCACAGCAGCAAGGATGTAAAAGCTCCCCACAGGTGAAGCTATAGTCCCAGGGCAGTGTAGAGGTGGTTGGCATGGGGATGTAGCAGTGCCGGAAAGGTAGGAAGCAGACAAGGCACAGCGGGGTGAAATTTCTGTACCTTTACTTGATACCATCTGTAATCAGGACCCTGGACTGCAGTTAACGGAGCAGGCTATCCTGGAAGCAACTCAGGGATTCTCTCTCAGCAGACGGGCTGTGCAGTCTCCTTCCTAACGCTTGTTTGAATGAAGCACTCCAGTACTAAGTTACTCTGAAGTTCCTCCTGTCAGATGTTCCCAAAAACCTTCCTTGCACGACAGACAGCTGTAGCCTCTCTCGGGGACTCCTTTCTCTCTCAGTCCTTGCTCTCTATCCAAGCTGCTGTTGTGCCTCAAGTCTTAGATGGTAGTAGGGCGTTTACAGCCTCCTACCCCTCTGGTATCTGCTGTAGGACCGTTAGTATCCATACAGCCGTGGAGACCAGGCTCCAGTTCATGCGCTCTCAAGCTGAGGGAGCTCTCCTTCCTAGCTCAACCTCCAGCTTCTCTCTACACGTCTGCACACTTCACCCTCCGCAGACTAACTGACCACTCCTTCCTCTTGGCCCTCAGAGGGCACCCCTCCCCTTAATCCTGGTTCAGAGTTCCCGCTGCTGGCCTGGAGTGGAACTGTGTTGCATGTATGGATTGACTGCGAGAGAGACCCATCATTGCCTCCAAGCCTGGCATTACCCTCCCCTGGAGGAAGGCAAAGCCACTGTAGTGACCATACTCCTTGGGGCGCCACACTATCTGTAACATGTGTCCAATTGGCCTGTTTAAACGATTGGTCGTGGCAGCTAGACTTTTTATAATAGTGGAGTTGGCAGTGACCATACCGGGTGTATGTATATACAGTCATGGCCAAAAGTATTGACACCCCTGCAATTCTGTCAGATAATACTCAGTTTCTTCCTGAAAATGATTGCAAACACAAATTCTTTGGTATTATTATCTTCATTTAATTTGTCTTAAATGAAAAAACACAAAAAGAATTGTCCTAAAGCCAAATTGGATATAATTCCACACCAAACATAAAAAAAGAGGGTGGACAAAAGTATTGGCACTGTTCGAAAAAATCATGTGATGCTTCTCTAATTTGTGTAATTAACAGCACCTATAACTTACCTGTGGCACCTAACAGGTGTTGGCAATAACTAAATCACACTTGCAACCAGTTGACATGGATTAAAGTTGACTCAACCTCTGTCCTGTGTCCTTGTGTGTACCACATTGAGCATGGAGAAAAGAAAGAAGACCAAAGAACTGTCTGAGGACTTGAGAAACCAAATTGTGAGGAAGCATGAGCAATCTCAAGGCTACAAGTCCATCTCCAAAGACCTGAATGTTCCTGTGTCTACCGTGCGCAGTGTCATCAAGAAGTGTAAAGCCCATGGCACTGTGGCTAACCTCCCTAGATGTGGACGGAAAAGAAAAATTCACAAGAGATTTCAACGCAAGATTGTGCGGATGTTGGATAAAGAACCTCGACTAACATCCAAACAAGTTCAATCTGCCCTGCAGTCCGAGGGTACAACAGTGTCAACCCGTACTATCCGTCGGCGTCTGAATGAAAAGGGACTGTATGGTAGGAGACCCAGGAAGACCCCACTTCTTACCCCGAGACATAAAAAAGCCAGGCTGGAGTTTGCCAAAACTTACCTGAAAAAGCCTAAAACATTTTGGAAGAATGTTCTCTGGTCAGATGAGACAAAAGTAGAGCTTTTAGGGCAAAAGCATCAACATAGAGTTTACAGGATAAAAAAGAGGCATTCAAAGAAAAGTACACGGTCCCTACTGTCAAACATGGCGGAGGTTCCCTGATGTTTTGGGGTTGCTTTGCTGCCTCTGGCACTGGACTGCTTGACCGTGTGCATGGCATTATGAAGTCAGAAGACTACCAACAAATTTTGCAGCATAGTTTAGGGTCCAGTGTGAGAAAGCTGGGTCTACCTCAGAGGTCATGGGTCTTCCAGCAGGACAATAACACAAAACACACTTCAAAAAGCACTAGAAAATGGTTTGAGAGAAAGCACTGGAGACTTCTAAGGTGGCCAGCAGTGAGTCCAGACCTGAATCCCATAGAACACCTGTGGAGAGATCTAAAAATGGCAGTTTGGAGAAGGCACCCTTCAAATATCAGGGACCTGGAGTAGTTTGCCAAAGAAGAATGGTCTAAAATTCCAGCAGAGCATTGTAAGAAACTCATTGATGGTTACCGGAAGTGGTTGGTCGCAGTTATTTTGGCTAAAGGTTGTGCAACCAAGTATTAGGCTGAGGGTGCCAATACTTTTGTCCGGCCCATTTTTGGAGTTTTGTGTGAAATGATCAATGTTTTGCTTTTTGCTTCATTCTCTTTTATGTTTTTTCATTTAAGACAAATTAAATGAAGATAATAATACCAAAGAATTTGTGTTTGCAATCATTTTCAGGAAGAAACTGAGTATTATCTGACAGAATTGCAGGGGTGTCAATACTTTTGGCCATGACTGTATATATATTTATATGAGGAAATTGGGATCCAGCAAAAGGATGAAAGTTCACCAGATTTGTAAAAACTTCTTCTTTATTAATCCATTATGTCATAAAAAGTATGAGGAACTCCAATCAATTAGTAGCATTCCAGCAAGGGACTACGTTTCAGCACTATGTGCCTTCCTCACGGTCCTATTTGAACTGAGCTCCAACACTAGCAATATATCCTCCTTTGTGGAACATATTCAAATGACCCTTAATTAAAAACAGTGGAACAAACCAATTAAAAACATCTGAGTAGATGGTTGAAACTCAGTTCAAAAATGTTGCCAGAAAAATACCTATATTGAACATGTTTTATACATAGACTAATAATATAAACATTTAGTAATGAATCAACAATGTTATGGAATAACTGCCACAAAAAACAACAATATATAAACATATATGAAAAAATGCATCATATAGTAGGCATGATCTAAACATCAGAAACAATCACAAAAATAACTCTCAGAAGGAATAATATCATAGAGTAGGTTTAAGATAAAGATATAATCTTTTGTAAATTCATACATGAACTCTATCCCTTTTCTTTTCCTCTCCCTTTCCTCTTTTCCTCCTTCAAAAAAAAAAATATATACCTAATATTGTGTAATGAGATCCATTCTACTGTTCAGTCCGTCTGGAACTCTAGTCTCTAATAAAAAGATCCACCTACTTTCTCTAGATATGTTCCACAAAGGAGGATATATTGCTAGTGTTGGAGCTCAGTTCAAGTAGGACCGTGAGGAAGGCACATAGTGCTGAAACATGTAGTCCCTTGCTGGAATGCTACTAATTGATTGGAGTTCCTCATGCTTTTTATAACATAATGGATTAATAAAGAAGAAGTTTTTACAAATCTGGTGAACTTTCATATATATATATTGCAGTGTAGTGACCCCTGTGACAGCTAGGGGGCGCTGTATGGGCTTCCAAGGACATACATACAGGTGTTTCCATTATTGTGATGGGGAAATGATGAGCTGCAGGTTTGTAAATGACAGATATGTATCACAGGGTGGGTGGCCCTGTGATGGAAGCTGGAATGTGTATTGATCAGCAGAGGCACTGCTGATGGTTTCTGTTTACCATAGGGAAGCTTCCAGGTGTCTTCGTCAGATGGGTGGGACCAGTCACCTACAAACCCACCCAGGGGCGTGTGTCTGAACGCCCAAAGTAAAGCCTAAGTGTGTGTGGATGTGTGGAATAGGACCTTTAATGAAATCATGACCATGTGATCCATACCTCACCTGTGGGTGTGGTTATGGACCAGGGTGGGTCACATGCAGAGAGTGTGCGTACATGAATGGTGCAGACTGCAAGGTGCTCTAAGGTCTGTGCTGGGAGATCCTGGAAGGAGGATTGGATCCCTGGAGCTTGTGGCAAGACTTTGAACCCAGTGAGGACTGTGTGTGTTGGACGGTCCCCAGGAGGGGACGGACGTTATGAATAAGGAGCAACTAAGAGGTAACCCCGGACAGGGGAAATAACTGTGCTGAGGCCATAGAGCCGGGTTGCTGGACACAGCACAGCCTGTGTGACCACAGGGCTAAGAGAGCGGAGCTCTATTATGAACATTCATCTGTCTGACATAAGACTGTTACTTTTCTTCATGCTTCCATGGTTTATGCCGTATAAAAATAAACAGTATGGACTATTTATGTGAAAAACCTGTGCCAGACCTTGCTAATCTGCTGCCAAGTGAGTATCCCCCAACACGAACAATAGGCGCTACCTTACAATATATATATATATATATATATATATATATATATATATACTGCTCAAAAAAATAAAGGGAACACTTAAACAACAGAATATAACTCCAAGTAAATCAAACTTCTGCGAAATCAAACTGTCCACTTAGGAAGCAACACTGATTGACAATCAATTTCACATGCTGTTGTGCAAATGGAATAGACAACAGATGGAAATTATTGGCAATTATCAAGTCAACCTCAATAAAGGAGTGGTTCTGCAGGTGGGGACCACAGACCACATCTCAGTACCAATGCTTTCTGGCTGATATTTTGGTCACTTTTGAATGTTGGTTG
The DNA here is from genome assembly GCF_039654945.1 of Dendrobates tinctorius. Classification (NCBI taxonomy): domain Eukaryota; kingdom Metazoa; phylum Chordata; class Amphibia; order Anura; family Dendrobatidae; genus Dendrobates; species Dendrobates tinctorius. Next base: position 868,058 of record NW_027361826.1, on the reverse strand, counting down.
TGCTTTCACACTCGTGGTAGCATGAGATGGACTCTACAACTCCCACAAGTGGCTCAGGTAGTGCAGCTCATCCAGGGTGGCACATCAATGCGAGTTGTGGCAAGAAGGTTTGCTGTGGCTGTCAGCATAGTGTCCAGAGGCTGGAGGCGCTACCAAGAGACAGGCCAGTACAACAGGAGCCATGGAGGGGGCCGTAGGAGGGCAACAACCAAGCAGCAGGACCACTACCTAAGCCTTTGTACAAGGAGGAACAGGTGGAGCACTGCCAGAGCCCTGCAAAATGACCTCCAGCAGGCTACAAATGTGCATGTGTCTGCACAAATGGTTAGAAACTGACTCCATGAGGATGGCAGGAAAGTCGTGCAGATAGGACTACGCGTTTCAGCGGTTCTACTGCTGAAACGCGTAGTTCTATCTGCACGACTTTCCTGCGTTATTGCTGTTTTGAACTGCTTGGACCATTGCATTTTAATGGATTTATGAATAAAAAGAAAAAGTTTTTTAACAGCATCCTGGATTGCTCACGTTATTGTTGGACTTTGCTTTGTCGTTGTTCACATTTGTATGGATGGACTCCTACATCCAGATCCGGGCACAACGGAGTTAACCAGGTCAGCTGAGGTTCCAGGTGGTTCACAGGAGTTAGCTGGTCTACATTGTTGGATATATATATATATATATATATATATTTGTGACAGAATCACTGGCACTGTATGTGAGGGGGAGATATGTATCACAAAGATTGCTTTCTTCTGTGATATGAAACCCATAAGTTTCTCTCCAGCATGCCATGTGCTGAAGGGGTTAATCAGCCATGATAAGGGACTTGGTTTTTGGTGAATAGGTGAGAGATGGGCGGGACGGCCGCACACCATATCTCCACCTCCAGTGTGTGGCTTTGGAGTTAAATGAGCAGCCACTGTTTTTTTTCTGTGTGTGTGTGTGTGTTTGGAGAGGAAAGTCTCTAGACAGTAGCTCCAGGGGAAGCTGAGGACTTTGAGGACTTTATCTTTTTGCTTTGCCATTAGGCCAGAAAGACCTTGTTTATTTTGTTCAACCCTTCTACGGTTTATGCTATGCTCTAATAAACCAGTAGGTGATTTACCCAAGAAGCATTCCTGTGTTTATCGCTGCAAGCAGCCGAGCGTATCAACCCCTCACAATATACATATACATCCTGTGCAGGGGTGTAACATCCCTGGTCGCAGGGGTCACAGCTGCGACGGGGCCCGAGCGCTTGGGGGCCCGGGCCCCAGGGCCGCCTGTGGAGGAACGCACACAGACCCGTTCCTCCCACGTCACCACCGTGACGTAACTACACAGGCACAGCTCTCCGGCGCCCCCTTTGTCTCTCAGGTCAGTAAGGGAACTGCACCTAGAGCAAATGGTCACCGGGGAGGAGGTCCTGTTACCCGCTGGGGGTTCTAAGATTCGTGATCAGAGTAAAAGCATCAGCCCAAGATTAAGTTTATAGTTTAATTGCCTTAAGGGCGCACTAGATAATTACAGAAATATACAATCAATTTGCAGTCAGAGAAAAGATATAACAATAAGGGTACAAGGGTTAAGATATTAAGCTGGAGGTCAATTTACGAGATTGTAGGGTCATGTGGGTGCTGGGGAGCTCTGCAGTCCACAGGTACAAGAATCTTAGTTGCCGGACAGACCCCCAAAGCATGGGCCGCTGCTCCCCTCGGCAGGTCTGTCCCCAGGTCCTTCTTAGATCGTCATCATCTGGATCTTCTGTGTGAAGGAATGAATATCTGCCAGGGGCTGCTAGTCCTTAAACACGCTAGGTTCCTCCCCCTGTGTCAGAGGGTGAGCTAATAATCCATGCTCCTAGGATGGAGCCACAGCGTCTGGGACACACACAGGACATATATTCCTGCGTCTGCTAGCAGGTACATTCTAATTGAAGCCGTAGGCTTTTTTCCGGCCCCCTGCTGGCACGGCTCCGTACCTGAGCTTTGAAGCTCTGTTTTGGGCCTATCCTCATTAACACACCAATGGCCCTGGCTATTTAGCATTGGAACACTAAATCCTGCTTGTATTTACTAAGTACACAGCACCTGGGGGTATAGAAGCCGTTAACTGCCTGTAATTCCTGAACTTAGACCAAAATGGATGCCAAGCTCAGACATGTGGCCCCATATCTAAGATGGCGGCTGCTCCTTCATCACACCTCCCTGCTTTAAAGGGCACTAGGGGGTATCACATTCCTGTGATCCCCCATGCGCCCTTCCGCACCCTCTCCTTGCCGGGACAGCCCATCAGCGTTACCATGGTCCCCATCTCTTTTGTGGGGAATGGTGAAGTGATACTGTTGGAGAGAGAGGCTCCAGCGTAGCAACCTCCTATTCGTCCCAGAGACCGTGTGTAACCAGCTGAGGGGGTTGTGGTCTGTTTCCACGGTGAATTGGCGTCCGTACAAGTATGGCTGCAGACACTGCAGGGCCCACACAATTGCCAGACATTCCTTCGCCATCGTGGAATAGGAAACTTCCCTCAGCAGGAGCTTCCGGCTCAGGTACAGAACGGGGTGTTCATGGCCCGTAGTGTCGACCTGGCTGAGCACAGCACCGAGGCCGAAGTCGCTGGCGTCGGTCTGCACTACAAACGGCCGCGTGAAGTCGGCTGCCTGTAGTACAGGAGAACTAGAAGGGGGCGGTCTTGAGCGCCTGGAAAGCTGTCTCGCAGGCGACTGTCCAGTCGACTGCGACGGGCAGCCTCTTCTTGGTGAGGTCCGTCAGGGGCTTGGCCAGGGAACTATAGTGTGGAACAAACCTCCTATAATACCCGGCTGTCCCCAAGAAGGACATCACCTGCTTCTTGGTCCTGGGGGTGGGCCAGGATGCGATGGCATCCACCTTCCCGGGCTCTGGCTTCAGAGCTCCCCCACCTACCCGGTGCCCCATGTAGTGGACCTCACTCATACCCAGCTGGCACTTTTTCGGGCTTAATGGTCAAGCCTGCTCGCTGGATGCGCCCGAGCACCTGCGCCAGGTGCTCTAGGTGATCTTCCCAGGTTGGACTGAAGATGGCGATGTCGTCTTGGTACGCGGTCGCATACCCTTCCAGTCCCTCAAGCAGCATGTTGACCATCCTCTGAAAAGTGGCAGGGGCATTCTTCATGCCGAATGGCATCACCGTGGACTCGTACAGTCCGAATGGGGTGATAAAGGCAGAGCGTTCCCGTGCCCCAGGGGTCAGGGGAATCTGACAATACCCCCTGCTCAGATCCATGATGGTCAGGTACTTGGCCCCAGCCAGCCAATCGAGCAGGTCATCAATGCGTGGCATTGGGTACGCATCGGTGACCGTCACAGCGTTGAGCCCCCGGTAGTCCACGCGGAACCGCATAGTTCGGTCCTTTTTAGGGACGAGGACTACAGGCGAAGCCCATGCACTATTGGACACTTGGATCACCCCCAGCTTCAGCATCTCATCTATCTCTTGGCGCATGTGCTGCTGCACCTCAAGAGAGACCCGATATGCTGAACGCCGGATCGGGGGGTGATTGCCGGTGTCCACGTCATGGACGGCTGTCTCAGTCCTTCCGGGCAGGCTGCTGAACAGCTCACTAAAGGGGTGTAGGGTGATCATCAGCTGGGAACGTTGTTCCTCCGAGAGTTGGTGGCCAACCCCCACATCCTCGATGGATCCAACCGCCTTGGCTTGGGTGAGCAGATCCAGGAGGGTTTCTACAGTCATGGCCAAAAGTTTTGAGAATGACACAAATATATTTTCACATGATCTGCTGGCCTCTGGTTTTTATGTGTGTTTGTCAGATGTTTTTATCACATACAGAAATATAATTGCAATCATATTATGAGTAACAAAAGGTTATATTGACAGTTAGAATGAGTTAATGCAGCAAGTCAATATTTGCAGCGTTGACCCTTCTTCAGGACCTCAGCAATTCTCCCTGGCATGCTCTCAATCAACTTCTGGATCAAATCCTGACTGATAGCAGTCCATTCTTGCAAAATCAATGCTTTTATTTTGTCTGAATTTGAAGGTTTTTGTTTGTCCACCCGTCTCTTGATGATTGACCACAAGTTCTCAATGGGATTAAGATCTGGGGAGTTTCCAGGCCATGGTCCCAAAATCTCTATGTTTTGTTCCCTGAGCCATTTAGTTATCACCTTTGCTTTATGGCAAGGTGCTCCATCATGTTGAAAAAGGCATTGTTGATCGCCAAACTGCTCTTGGACGGTTGGGAGAAGTTGCTCTTGGAGGACATTCTGGTACCATTCTTTATTCATGGCTGTGTTTTTAGGCAAGACAGAGAGAGCCCATTCCCTTGGCTGAGAAGCAACCCCACACATGAATGGTTTCAGGATGCTTGACAGTTGGCATGAGACAAGACTGGTGGTAGCGCTCACCTGGTCTTCTCCGAATAAGCCGTTTTCCAGATGTCCCAAACAATCGAAAAGGGGATTCATCAGAGAAAATGACTTTACCCCAGTCCTCAGCAGTCCACTCCCTGTACCTCTTGCAGAATATCAGTCTGTCCATGATGTTTTTCCTGGAGAGAAGTGGCTTCTTTGCTGCCCTCCTTGAGACCAGGCCTTGCTCCAAGAGTCTCCGCCTCACAGTGCGTGCAGATGCACTCACACCTGCCTGCTGCCATTCCTGAGCAAGCTCTGCACTGCTGGTAGCCCGATCCCGCAGCTGAAACACTTTTAAGAGACGGTCCTGGCGCTTGCTGATCTTTCTTGGGCACCCTGGAGCCTTTTTGGCAACAAGGGAACCTCTCTCCTTGAAGTTCTTGATGATGAAATAGATTGTTGACTGAGGTGCAATCTTTCTAGCTGCGATACGCTTCCCTGTTAGGCCATTTTTGTGCAGTGCAATGATGACTGCACGTGTTTCTTTAGCGATAACCATGGTTAACAGAAGAGAAACAATGATGCCAAGCACCAGCCTCCTTTTAAAGTGTCCAGTGGTGTCATTCTTACTTAATCATGACAGATCGATCTCCAGCCCTGTCCTCATCAACACCCACACCTGTGTTAATGGAGCAATCACTGAAACGATGTTAGCTGGTCCTTTTAAGGCAGGGCTGCAATGATGTTGAAATGTGTTTTGGGGAATAAAGTTCATTTTCTAGGCAAATATTGACTTTGCAAGTAATTGCTGTTAAGCTGATCACTCTTTATAACATTCTGGAGTATATGCAAATTGCCATTAGAAAAAATGAAGCAGTAGACTTTGTAAAAATTAATATTTGTGTCATTCTCAAAACTTTTGGCCATGACTGTACCTCTCCTTCCTCGGGAAGGTTGCACACTGGGTGGGCACAAGCCTCCCGCTCATGATGGGCCTTCATCATGTTCACGTGGAAGGCCTTCCTCCTTCCATGGGCGTGGTCCAGGGTGACCAGATAGGTGACAGCGTTGAGCCGCTGGTGAACGAGGTATGGACCCTCCCAGGCCGCCTGACGCTTGTTTTGAGGTACGGGGACCAGTACCCACACCTTTTGACCCACCTCGTAGGTCCACTCACAAGCATTCTGGTCGTACCACCGCTTCTGGTCAGCCTGGGCTTGGGCCATATTGTCATGCACCAGCCGTGTCAAGGCCGTCATTCTGTCCCGGAAGCGCACGACATATTCAATGACCGACACTCCAGGGGTAGCCAAATCCCCTTCCCATGCTTCCTTCACCAGAGCAAGGGGCCCCCGTACACGTCGCCCGTACAGGAGCTCAAAGGGGGAGAACCCTGTTGAGGCCTGTGGGACCTGTCGGTAGGCAAACAGCAGGTGTGGGAGATACCGCTCCCAGTCTCTCCCATGGGAGTCGACCAACATCTTCAGCGTCTGCTTTAAGGTGCCACTGAACCGCTCACACAGGCCATTGGTCTGTGGGTGGTATGGGCTGGCTACCAGATGTTGCACCTGTACCTGCTTACAGAGAGACTCGATCAGCTGCGACATGAACTGGGTCCCTCGGTCGGTGAGCATTTCCTGGGGAAACCCCACTCTGGAGAAAATCTCCAGTAAGGCAGTGGCCACTTTGTCGGCCCGAATGGACGACAAAGCTACCGCCTCCGGGTACCGGGTGGCATAGTCCCCTACCGTTAGTATGAAGCATTTCCCGGAGCGGCTGGGAGTGGACAGAGGTTCAATGAGATCCACAGCCACCCTCGAGAAAGGCTCTTCGATGATGGGCAGAGTTACCAGTGGGGCTTTGGGGCGCCGCCCGGCCTTCCCCACCCTCTGACAGGTGTCACACGAACGGCAGTAGGCAATCACCTCGGTCCTCATTCCTGGCCAGTAGAAATGCTGAGCTAGCCTGGCCCTGGTTTTAGCGATCCCTAGGTGTCCAGCCATGGGAATCTCGTGTGCGATCCGCAACAATTCTGCCCTGAATGGATAGGGTACCACTAACTGTCGGTCCCTGGGCCACGCCTCCGGTGAACCCTGCTGGACCGTTACCCGGAACAGCCGTCCCTGGTCCCAGACCACTCGCTTACGGTTGGACTCCAGGGAAGGCTGTGCCGCCTGCTCCTTGAGAGCTTTCAGGCAAGCGACCAGCTTCCAACGCTGCCTGAAATCCCTGACTCGATATGGCAAGAATTGACGAAACTGCCACCTCCTCTGTCAGCTCCCCGGGATCTGTCTCCTGGCCGCTGTCTGACTCGGCAGCCACTTGGTCGGAGAGAGGGGAACCGTCGGACCTCCGTGAGGCTCCTTGGGCTCCGGCGCTCCCACTCCTGGTAACAGCGGCCACGACCGCTGAGACCACAGGTAGCGCCTGCCTCCCCTCGGCCCCCGACCAAGTCGCCGGGTCAGGCAGACTTCCCTTGCCTCCTGACATCCCCGATGTGGGGAACTCCTGCCCTGGGGTCTTACCTGGTGGCTCCTCTCCCGGGATGCCCCCTCACCCCATGGCCTGTTCCTCTTTCTGCAGCGGCCCTCGACTCAGCAGGCTGGATTCACTTAGGGGCCCTACACTGCCCATAGCAGCCCCTCCCTCCACCTCTGAGCTCTCCCCTGCAGGCTTCTCACCTGTCCTCACTGTGAGCCCTGTGTGTGTAGTGTCAGTGCATGGCTTACCATCAGGTTTCACTCCCTCCTCCACTGTTGGAGGCACATTCAACACATTAACATTAGCATTTACAGTAGAGTCATGACATTCTAGGGGAGCCGGACTTGGGGGTTCAGTGGTCACCCACTGAGTCACTAGCCACCCCAAATCGGTCCTAAGCAACACATTGGCAGGAATATTTGGCGTTACTCCCACCTCCCACATTCCCCTCCCGGCGCCCCAGTCCAAAAACACCTTGGCGACGGGCAGCGCCGGTTCAACACCTCCAATTCCGGAGATGGAAAGGGTTTTCCCAGGCACCAAGTCTTGAGGGGACCCCACCTCAGGACGTACCAGGGTTCGTTCAGCGCCTGTGTCCCGCAGTCCCATGACCGCTGAGCGGCCGATGGTGACGGGTTGGTAATTGTCCAGGGACCTCCCACCACCTCCTCCCACACACAAAACAGTGGACGGTTTCTGGGACAGGGATGGGGCCTTATGGCGCTGGGGACATGCAGCCTTAAAGTGTCCCGGCTGGTTGCAATGATGACAACGTCTGGGTTCTGCTCCTGGCCTGGAGAGGGCAGCAGGGGGGTACACCCCTTGCACTCTGGGGGCTGGGGGGACAGGGGCAGGACTGGGCTTACCCCCTCTCCAGGTGCTGCTGGCAGGCTTCTTCGGCTCAGAGGCCCTGTTGTTGGCATACTCGTCTGCCAGGGCGGCTGTAGCAGAAGCCCCCTTTGGTTTCCGGTCACGGAGGAACTGCTGGAGGTCCTCTGGGCAGTTCCACAAGAACTGCTCCATGACAAACAGTTCCTGAACCTCCTGGCGGGTGGTGAGCTCTAGACCCGAGGTCCAGCGCTCCGCAGCTCTCAGCAGTGCCCGCATGTGGTCGGTCCAGGTGTCCTTTGAGCCCCGCTGCAGGCTCCGGAACTTCCTGCGGTACGACTCCGGGGTGTGGTTGTAGTGCTGGATCAGGGCCCGCTTGATGCTGTTGTAGTCCTGCTCCTCCCCGGCAGGTAAGTCCCCCAAAAGTTTTGGGGGACTTACCCCTCAAATGGGGGGTCAGGTACCTTGCCCACTGATCCAGGGACAGATGGTGTTGGAGGCAGGTTCTTTCAAAGGCCAGCAGAAAGGAATCCAGGTCTCCATCCTTTTTAAGCAGGGGGAAGTCCTCCGCCCGGACCTTGGAAGCCTTGGTCCCTGGTGGGGCTGGAGCATCCAGCGGGAGCCCATGCTGAGCCATCTCCAGTCGGTGCCGGCGCCCCGCAGCTTCACGGCGTTCAGTATGCTCACGCTCCGCTGCTCTCTCGGCTGCCGCTTGCTCACGCTCCGCTGCTTTCTCTGCTGCCGCTAGGAATCTGTCATGGGTGGCGTCGTTACCAGCCTCGAGCTGTGCCATAGCCGCTTGGAAAAGGGCCTCCGATCTGGACAGGCTGGGGTGGGCAGGTGGTGGGCAGTCCACTGCAGGACTGAGCACAGGGGTCTGGCTCCTTGGGGAGCCCTGGCTGAGCTCCCCCTCGCCTTCATTGGTATTGTCCTCCACCACCTCCTCCTCATAGACCATAGCATTGGCCTCCCCCTTTGTCCTACTCCTGGTGCCTTCCGCCATCTTGGGAACCTCTGGTTACTGACACAGCTGCAACCCTGGCCTCGCACACAACTTATTATATTTGCACTCTGACCGTCTAGTGCTGGGCTGACCTTAAGACCCCAGCAGTGAAAGTTACCGCTGGTAGTCTCTAGTGTCTGGGAGTAGGGGTCCCACGCACACTATTACTCTGATCCCACCGCTTGCCACCAAGTGTGGAGGAACCCACACAGACCCGTTCCTCTCACGTCACCACCGTGACGCAACTACACAGGCACAGCTCTCCGGCGCCCCCTTTGTCTCTCAGGTCAGTAAGGGAACTGCACCTAGAGCAAATGGTCGCTGGGGAGGAGGTCCTGTTACCTGCTGGGGGTTCTAAGATTCGTGATCAGAGTAAAAGCATCAGCCCAAGATTAAGTTTATAGTTTAATTGCCTTAAGGGCGCACTAGATAATTACAGAAATATACAGTAAATTTGCAGTCAGAGAAAAGATATAGCAATAAGGGTACAAGGCTTAAGATATTAAGCTGGAGGTCAATTTACCAGATTGTAGGGTCATGTGGGTGCTGGGGAGCTCTGCAGTCCACAGGTACAAGAATCTTAGTTGCCGGACAGACCCCCAAAGCATGGGCCGCTGCTCACCTCGGCAGGTCTGTCCCCAGGTCTTTCTTAGATCGTCATCGTCTGGATCTTGTGTGAAGGAATGAATATCTGCCAGGGGCTGCTAGTCCTTAAACACGCTTGGTTCCTCCCCCTGTGTCAGAGGGTGGGCTAATAATCCATGCTCCTAGGATGGAGCCAAAGCATCTGGGACACACAAAGGACGTATATTCCTGCGTCTGCTAGCAGGTACATTCTAATTGAAGCCCTAGGCTTTTTTCCGGCCCCCTGCTGGCACGGCTCCGTACCTGAGCTTTGAAGCTCTGTTTTGGGCCTATCCTCATTAACACACCAATGGCCCTGGCTATTTAGCATTGGAACACTAAATCCTGCTTGTATTTACTAAGTACACAGCACCTGGGGGTATAGAAGCCGTTTACTGCCTGTAATTCCTGAACTTAGACCAAAATGGATGCCAAACTCAGACATGTGGCCCCATATCTAAGATGGCGGCTGCTCCTTCATCACACCGCCAGTCAGGGAATTAATGCCCTGACTGCAGTAGCGTAGCTACCGGGGGGGGCAGAGGGGGCGGTCACCCCAGGCCCTGCTCTGAGGGGGCCCACCGGAGCTACACTAATGTAACTGTATCGGCGTGCACAGCGCTCCCATACAGTTACATTCTGCGGCAGAGCAGGGAGAATCGATCTCCCTACTCTGCCACCCGGCCGCTATGGGCCCCTGAGAAGGCAGGGGGGGCCCCGGTGCCAGCAGTGGGCTCACAGCCAGCAATGTCATCCTGAGTTAATCTGTGCGCACAGGCCCTGTGATGAGGTCACATGAGGGGCAGAGTCAGGGGGTCACATGATCAGGGATTTCAGTGGCTGGCTGCAGGACTCTGCTGTGCTGGTTGTCATGCATTGGTGCTGGATAAGGTGAAGTTTATGTGTGGGGCGGGAGGGGTTTACAGCCAGGTGGATGTAGCAGAGCTGTGTGTGTATGAGGTGTACAGAGCGGAGCCGTGTGTGTAGAAGGTGTACGAAGCAGAGATATGCATGTATGATGTGTACGGAGGAATGGAGCCGCGTATGTATGGGGTGAGAGGAGCCGTTTGTGTACAAGGTGTACGGAGTGGAAACGTGTGTTTGTAAGGTGTATACGGAGCGGAGCTGTATGTGTACAAGGTGTATTGAGTGAATAGGGGGTGCTGCCTTATACTACAGTCTGCCTATAGGGGATTGGGGGTGCCTTATACTACAGTCTGCCTATGGGGAGTGTAATATCCACACGTTATGAAGAATTCAAGGTATTAAACTTTAGATATGTTTTATTCTTTGTCCTCCAGCACACAGCATAACAGTTGCATTCCCATGCTACACAGAAGTGAAAGTGAAACTTCCCTTCTCATCCCTCTTGTCTCCACCCCCCCCAAGTCCCATAAGTCTGGCTTGCTTAAAGAGACAGATCTAATTATTATACATTACATCATCCCCCTTTTTTTTTTTACTATAAATAACCCATATTACTGATAAATGCAACAACATGAAAACGTCCAAAAAAATCATATGTCCGTTTTGTCTTATTTGTTCAATTCAAAAAACCAGAGAAACAAACAAAGAAAAAAACAAAACGAACAAAACTGTAGTAACACTTCTACAATAAGCCTCGATGGAGCTCTTCTCTCTCGTGTAGGATAACGTCTGGGCTCATTGAGAGGGTTCATTATTGATGGACCAGCTACCTCTTGTTGGTCCTCTCCACCATCGGATACCAAATCTTCCACCAAAGAGAGTTCATTGTCATCATTCTGCGGTATGACTTTAAAATATGAAGAATTTCGCGTTATGGAGTGTCCATCTCGTTCAGCTGTGATCATGCTGCCTTTCCTTTTAGTAACAATATTTTGCAGGACCATATACAGGTGAGGTCTTGTTGGTTGGTCTTTGACGTACCACCGAGACATCCCCTCTTTCGATGGCACTTGACTGTGTCCTTCGCCTTCTGTCTGCATAACGTTTCATGGTTTGTTTGTTGGAGAAATCTGTGGATCTCACTGAGGAGTCACTCGGTCGGGGATGGCTGGTCACATCAGGGAGACGTATACGCAGGGTTCTGCTGAACATTAAATGAGCTGGAGCAGCATTAGTAGTGGAGTGTGGCGTATTGCGGTAATTACGCATGAATTTGTATAATGACTGTTTCAGTGGGATGTGCTCCAGACTCGCTGCCTTGATACGTTTCCCCAGAGTACGCATAAAACGTTCCACAATTCCATTGGCTTGCGGCCAGCAAGGTGTGATTTTCCTGTGATTGAATCCCAAGTATTCAGAAAATTGTGTAAACACATGTCCATTGAATGGAGGTCCATTGTCTGTTTTGACCACTCTTGGAATACCATATGCCGAGAAAATGTCGTCCAGCTCTGGTATGACATTATTAGCAGATGTTGAAGAGATAAATGAAATGACAGGTTATCGAGAATATTCATCAATTGTTACGAGAATGTATTGGCCATTTGGCAATGGTCCATATATATCGACTGCCACTTCCTCCCAGACAGCAGTGGGTAACGGAGACATTTGTAATGGCTCTAAGTTTGATGATGGAGTGATTAATTGACAAGTAGAACAGCGTCTAATCTTTTCTTCCACCAAGTGATCCATATTTGGGAACCACACTTTTTCTCTGAGTAACTTCTTTGTGCCAACAATTCCTAAATGACCTTCATGTGCTATCTGTATGACTAAGTTACGCAAAGTCTTAGGTACAACTAGTTTTGTACCTCGAAGAATGAGGTGTTCTTCAGTGACTGATTATTCTCAAACGTACGTGAGGAATTGTTTTAACTCTTTCAGATCAATCTCAGAATCAGGAAATTTTTCCTTTTGAATTTAATGCCACCTTCGATTTTGGATGATTTGTATTAGGGCACAGAGTGTCTTGTCTTTTGTTGTTTCATTTATAAATTGATCAAGAGAAAGTGCTTTTGGCACGGCATGATCTGTAACAAAACGTAGGTACTCTTCAATGGAGGAATGCACAGGTATATCATCATTAGTAGGATGTCTTGAAAGATAATCAGCCGGATTGCTGTATTTTCCAGGTTTGTGAACAATTTTATAGTTGTAGTCCTGTAGACGTAGGCCCCATCGTTCAATTCGTGCAGGCATTTTAGCTCTGGGATTTCCAAAAATTGTAAGAAGTGCTTGATGATCTGTGACAATGGTGAAGGGAGCTCCATAGAGAAATAAGTGAAAAAGTGTTCACATCCCCAGACAACTGCCAAGCTTTCTTTTTCAGGTTGAGAATATTTTCTTTCAGTGTTTGTTAAGCTCTTACTTGCATAAGAAATGATGTGAGGATTTTGATTGTTATCCTTGTACTGCGCTAGAATAGCACCCAGTCCCACGGGGCTGGCGTCCACAATCAGTTCAGTTCGAAGAGCTGGATCAAAATAAGCCATAGTGGTTGTCGAGCAGAGTTCATTTTTAATTGTTTCAAAAGAGGCCTGACAGTCTTGAGACCATTGAAAAATACAACTTTGTTTTGTAAGTTCCCGTAGTGGATTGCTGATTGTTGAAAAATTCGGAATATATCTAGCACAATAACTTGCCATTCCAAGGAAAGAACGCACTTCACTGGCATCCTGTGGAATTGAGGCTGTTCTGATAGCTTCCACTTTCTTGGGGTCTGGTTGTACTCCTTTTGCCGAGAAGATGTGACCATAGAATTCTAATGAACCCTTGTCAAACTCGCACTTCTCTTTGTTTAAAGTGAGTCCAGCAGAAAGCAGACATTCGAAGATAGCATATAGAGCACGATTATGCTCAGCTTGAGTTTTACCAAAAACCAATATGTCATCACTGTAATTAAAGGCATTTGGGATGTGTTGAATGACACTCCTTATTGCATCCTGAAAAATTTCTGCTGCTGAGCAGACTCCAAAAGTCAATCTTTTGTATCTTCTGAGGCCCACATGGGTGGAAAATGTGGTCAAGTATCGGGACTCTAGACTCAGTTCTAATTGATGATATCCCTTATTGAGGTCGAGCTTTGAGAAGACGGTGGCTCCATTTAATAAATGAATAATGTCATCAATCGTAGGTGAGATATGTCTTTCCCTCTGTATAGCGGTGTTAGGCAGGCGCATGTCACACAGTCTCACTTGATCAGGAGTCTTTGGTTTTGGAACTACCACAAGTGGAGAGACCCACGGAGTGGGACCAGTAATAGTTTCAATAACGTCCTCATCCATGAGCAATTGGAGTTCTTTTTCTACCTTCTGTCTCAGGTGAAATGGAATACGCCTGTGAGGCTGGGCTACTGGACGAACATTGTCATCCACATGAAGGTGTACTTGAGAGTCCTTTAGTTTTCCCAAACCACTAAATAGGGAGGGAAAGCTGTTCACCATAGTTTGTACATCCATATCCGCAGGGTCAGTTATGGTATGAATAATCTGGATGAGCCCTAGCTCCAAGGCAGTGTGATAGCTGAGAAGACAGCCTCCCGATCCTTGTAATGTGTGGAAAGTGGTTTTCTGCCTGTTTTCTTTATATCTAATTTCAGCATCAAATTGTCCCATTATAGCTAGAGGTGTTTTAGATCCATAAGGAAAGATTTTAGTCTGCACTTGTTGTAAGACTGTCCTTGTTTTCAATTGTTCATATGTAGTGCCATCTATGATATCCACTGAAGCTCCTGTATCTATTGTAAAGGTAATGTCAGTGTTGCAGATTGAGAGTGTAACACAGGGAGACTGTCACTGGTTCAGTACAGAGGTAGTGAACACATAGTTCTCAGTCGCAGACATTTCTTCTGTGTCCTGATTTATCACTTTTACCTCTGCAGATTTTGTCATAGGCAGCGGAGGCTTGTAGTGCGCTGATTTGCAAACAGCTGCAAAATGATTCCCTCTTCCACATTTACTGCAGGTTTGTCCCATAGCTGGACATTTGTTCTGGTGGTGAGGGAAATCCTGTCCACATCTATAACATTTCTTCTGTTTCTGGGATTGTTTGTCTGGTAAATTTTTCTGTTTGAGATTATGCACATGTAATTTATCCCCATTCTCCATTACGGTAGCCTGATGATCTGCTATTTCTATAGCACGGGCCATTTTGAGCAAATCATGTAGAGAGATATCCTGCTGCAGAGCCTTACGCCTTAGGTTATTAGACGAGCAGGTGACAATTATTTGAGTTAGGATTTCATCATCTACATCTGTAAAGGCACATCCATGTGCTAACTCTTTCAGCCGTGTGACATAAGTGTCTATGGACTCTTCTGGAAGCTGCTTGGCAATCCTGAATTTATATCTTTCATATCTGATGTTCTGTTTGGGGTTGAAGTAGCCAGTGAGAGCTTTAGTGCAGTTGTTGTATGTGTCTGTTTCTGCTGCAGGTAACGTACTTTATATGTCATAGACTCCTGTGCCTGCACAATGCAGGAGCAAAGCTCTCTTTCTTTTCTCCTCCTTTATGTCCATGGCTTCTAGGAAATTCTCAAATCTGTTTAGCCATTTTCTCCAGTTATGGGAGAGATTAATGACATCAGTCATATCAAATTGTGGGAATGTGTGCAAGTAGTCAGCCATGATAGAGTCTCTCAGTGGTGCTGGCGTGTGAAGCGGTAAAATATAGTCCGTACTCACAGCAGTACGTGATTATATCCCATCCTCATCGCCAGTTGTAATATCCACACGTTATGAAGAATTCAAGGTATTAAACTTTAGATATGTTTTATTCTTCGTCCTCCAGCACACAGCATAACAGTTGCATTCCCATGCTACACAGAAGTGAAAGTGAAACTTCCCTTCTCATCCCTCTTGTCTCCATCCCCCAAGTCCCATAAGTCTGGCTTGCTTAAAGAGACAGATCTAATTATTATACATTACAGGGAGAGTGCTGCGTTATATTACAGGCTGCCTATAGGGGGTTGGGGGGGTGCTGCCTTACATTACAGTCTGCTTATGGGGGGCCTGCAATATACTATTGAGTCTGCCCATGGGGGGGCTGCATTATACTGTAGAGACTGCCTATGGGAGCTGCATTATACTCTATTGAGGACTATCTGGTGTATTATACTATATGGAGACTATCTAGGGGGCCATCATACAATGTGGAGATTATTGAGGGGGCCATCATACAGTGTTGGAGCCATCATTGGGGGATACGAAGGGGTCAGTATGTATACAGTGAGGGGGCATATTACTGTGTATAGGGGAGCTGTTCAGGGGGGGACTCAGGACATTAATAAATGTAAAGTGGGCACTTATTGTTATAGAAGAACTCAGGTTACAGTGACTGTCAGACGGGGCACATAGAGGGCAATATTACATTCTAGGAGACAATATGTGGGCACTGTCTTCTAGGGCAATTGCACCCGACATTACTATATTATAGAGGGATGCTTTAGAATTTAGAGGTCACACAGAACCACACAGTAGGTGCAGTAATAGGGACACATACGGCAGCAGCGGCTCAGCATTGGGGTATCAGGTGCAGTAATAGGGACACATACGGCAGCAGAGGCTCAGCATTGGGGTATCAGGTGCAGTAATAGGGACACATATGGCTGCAGCGGCTCAGTATTGGGGTATCAGGTGCAGTAATAGGGACACATGGCAGCAGGGGCTCAGCATTGGGGTATCAGGTGCAGTAATAGGGACACATACGGCAGCAGCGGCTCAGTATTGGGGTATCAGGTGCAGCAATAGGGACACATACGGCAGCAGCGGCTCAGCATTGGGGTATCAGGTGCAGTAATAGGGACACACAGCAGCAGCAGAGGCTCAGCATTGGGGTATCCTGTGCAGTAATAGGGACACATACGGCAGCAGAGGCTCAGTATTGGGGTATCAGGTGCAGTAATAGGGACACATACAGAAGCAGCGGATCAGTATTGGGGTATCAGGTGCAGTAATAGGGATACATACAGCAGCAGCGGCTCAGTATTGGGGTATCAGGTGCAGTAATAGGGACACATAGGGCAGCAGCGGCTCAGTATTGGGGTAGCAGCAGGATGAGGAGTTTGTGCAGGTTGGGGATAGATGGTGATGGGGCTGGAATATGAGAAGTGAAACATGTCTTTGTTGTATTCTCTGTAGCAGAGTCCTGGCTGGAGAAGTTGTCATGTCGGACTGGGCCAGATGGAAAAGACGTGAAAAGTGAACAATTCCATCAGAAAGAACGTCAGCGGTAAGACACTATCTGTAACTGTGCAGTAATCACTTGTATGTTTTGTAGGACTGGTATTTACCACTGACCATGTAATATCCATGTTGGTCTTTATATTGGGATTATTTTCAGTAACAGTGCAGTCATCTTCTACATCCACTATTAGGGTGCGTCACCGAGTTGTAATCAAAGTTACCTAGTTAGGGGCCCACTCAGAAGTTTCGCCCCCCCAAAGCAAAACCCTAGCTACGCCTCTGCCTGACTGGCTTATGAAGTCCCTATGTGCAGAGAGGGCCCACATCAGGCCCCAGCGGCGGGGCGGGGGGGTTTAGAGATGTACCATGTCAGCGCCAACTCACCCCGCGCCTGCATTGAATTATACCGGCGTCTACGACGTCGGCAAAGTTCAAAGCAATGATGGAGGAGAGAGCATCAGCTGACGCTCCCTCTCCCATCATTCCCCGCTCTGCCTCTGACACAGCGGGTGTGCGATGACATCATCGCGCACTCACTGTGTATCAAGCAGAGCAGGAGACAGGAGCAGCCAGCAGCACAGGCACGAGGAGAAGGTGAGGAGAGTTGTTTTTTTATGCAACAGTGAGTACAGCCAGGACTGTGGGGCCATTCTCAGGGGGGCTGTATACCATGGGGGGTGCTGTGCTGTATACCATGGGGGGTGTATACCATGGGGGGTGCTGTATACCATGGGGGGGTGCTGTGCTGTATACCATTGGGGACTGTATACCATCCGGGGCTGTGTACCATGCGGGGCTGTGCTCTATACCATGTGGTGCTGTGCTATATACTATGCGGCTGTGTTATATACCATGGGGGGTACATTATATTCTATGGGGGAGGCTGTGTTATATAATATGGGGGGCAACATTATATTCTATGGTGTAGCAAGTCAGACACCTGCCCTCGGCTCCTTTCATTCTCTATGTAGGGGTGGAGTTATGTGAGCGGTGGGGCTGTGGACAGTTTGAGGGATGGAGCCTGGGCTGGTCTCAAGGGGGCACCAAAAATTTTGCCAGTATGGTGCCCCGAAATTCCTAGTGGCAGCCCGGGGTGGGGGGGAGCCCATTTGAAAGTTCGCACCGGTGCCCATAATTTTGTGGTGCAGCTATCAGAGTACCAATGAGGACACTGGACCAGGGCCCTTTCAATCTTTTGATTAACCCCTTTCTGACATCAGACATACTATCCTGTCCATGGGACCCGGGCCCCTATGCCCATGGACGGGATAGTACGTCTAGCGCGATCAGCGGCGCCCACGTGGTGAGCGCCGCTGATCGCGGCCGGGTGTCACAGCTGACACCCGGCACTATGTGTCAGGGGCGGTTACCTATAAATTTACGATAGAAATTAGCAAAACTCAAACTTCTGGAGGGCCTTCAAAGAAGTAGGCTGAACACAATCATAAATGGCCTGTACCTTGGCCGGGTCCATTTCAATAGTCGATGGAGATAAGATAAATCCCAAAAATGAAATCCTCTGTACACCAAAGAGGCATTTCGATCCCTTAACAAGCAGGGAATTCTCCCTCAAAATCCAAAACACAGTCCGGACGTGTTCCACATGAGAATAATGATAGGAACTGAAGGAGTTAAATTGAGTTCTGTCTATGTTGCATTCTCTTGTTTAAAACCTTATCTGTTCTTCGAGGAGATGTCTCAGACATCTCCCTTGTGAACCAAGGTCAAATACCTCTGCTTTTTCGCCTAAATGACTTTCTTTGTCGAAAACAAGTTGTAAAATCATTTGTACTGCGCATGTCTGTAAAATGTTTAAATTCTTTACTATAAAAGACGGAAGCCTAACTGATAAGCCAGAGGCGTCTTGGCAGGCATCCCGAGTGGTATTATACAGCTGGTGTCTGTGTAGTTCTTCTCCACGGAGCTGATTTAATTAGAGACATATGATGCTTCACACCTAAGAACATCGGTCCTTCAGATGAAAGAGTAATCTGAGGGATCCCGACAGTTTCCTGGCGCCCGAAACAGGGACCTGATATAGGCACCTCTCCAAGACTACCCGATCTACAGACCACTCCAGTTACTGATGAAATTGTGAACAGCAGACCTAAACACCTGGCCAGGTAAGAGATCAATTTTTCTCTTCTCTGCTCTTCATAATCTATCATTATAACTAAGGTCCGTATAAAGGGGAATCTAGTAGAGGAGGGGGCCGTAAAATCAGGTCCATATAAGAACTCTGAGGAAATCGGGTGTGACACGCATATGTAATTTCTGCTCGAATGAGAGGTTACTGTAGGTTCTGTGTGTGCACAGCTATTTTTAGAAAAAGAGCTGATGCAAATCAAAATGGGAGAGGTCTGACATTATGGAATATAAGGCTGGGTGAACAGTTCATACTGCGCAGCCCGGACGGACAAGTTTTTCACAATAGACGGTTCCGCACTGGAAATAGAGGAGGTTGTTGAATGGCTACTTTGATTTGAAAGGTTGTGGAAAGTAGACAAATAAGCTGCACAGTAGGTATTCGTTCAAAGAGTGGTGATATTGCCTAACTGGGTCATGTGACAGCGTCCTTTCGGGGAGGTCACCGCCTAAGCTTAAATCAACACCCTTTACGAATAAACCTTGTGACAGATAAGAGTGTGACCGAATGAGCACAGGACCGTGAAATGAGCCTGTGACAGGATATGACTGAAGAACCCCAGTAGATGGACACTTTATTTACAATCCTGTGTGTTGTGGGAGTATTTCTGTTCGGATGCTACATAGCATATAAGTACACGAAACACGTAGTACACCGAGGAACAGACACTCCATTTAGCCTGTTAGCACCTTAGGAAGAAGGTAACGAGGTATAGTAGAGCCTAGTCTTGAGCTTACCCAATACACCACCTAAGGCAGGGGACTAACAGGAAGACAACAAGAGAGACAGGATAAGAATAAAAGATAAGATGGGGAACAGTCAGGGAAAGATACCTGAAGAAGGAAATCGGTTATGTGATATAATTGAGGATAGATATGGAAGTAGTGCAGCAAAGAACCTGGAAAAAGTATTAATCAAATCCAAAGTGCAAGATAGGCAGGCTGTGTGAATCCTTGTATATATGTCTATGAGAACCTCTGAATAAGATGAGAGATGAGTAATTGAGTATAAAAAAAAAAAAAAAAAAAAATCAGTGAATGAGCACGTATGAATGAATCATCACACATCATTTTTGTGTCAAGAGATTTGTGACCTTTCTAGTTGTGGTGGAATCCCGGACAGATGCGTTATAGATATTTCAAATCTACATCAGAGACTGAATGAATTGAGTAATGATATAGTTCGTGTTATATGTGGCATTACATTGTAAAGTTTCCTGAATGCATTTGGCCAGAAAAAGGGCAAGGCATGGTTAATCTCATTATACAGTTATCTGCCCTTACAGTGAAATCCCGTGATTTTGAGTTTCTTTGTAGAAATTGATTTTGATAAGTCTAAAGAACTACAGAATTCTGTGAAGGACGACGCTGCATTCTGATGGGAGGGGGGAATGATACCGCTGCGTAGTTTTTCTTCTCCCTTCGCTCTTATCTCTGCTGAGTGTGAGCTGTGCTCAAAATTCTCTGTAATTCTATCCGTAAGGTACACGCTGAAAGATTTGTGCATTTTAAAGCAACAGTACTTAATTGAAGATTGGAAGTTAAAAGTAAGATATGGTGCCTAATTTAGAAGGGAATTGTAAGTGATTGCTTGGTCATTAATGTGTTTGAACCTGCTTCTAGTTGTGTGATTGATTTGTATAGCAAATTGTGTCAAATTACAAGAGACAGAGAAGGAAGGAAGCAGTAAAACAAGTGGGACAAATATTGAAAAAGGCAAAAATACCAGAGTGTGAATGTTTGGATGTACAAAAAGGCACAGACAAGGGAAGAAAATAGCAAGTGAATAAATGATGCTTGAGAATGTGCAGCAGTGTGGAAGGTGTATTATGAATGTTTGATTGACAAAGTGTAACCAGAGACCCAGACAAAACAGATGGACTTGTAAACACTGTGGTCAGACTCAGACAAACCCAGACTGAATAGCTACTTGTGTGACCTGTGCTACTGACCTAAGAGAATTGCACTAAATCCTATCCAGACAAGATCATAAGAAGCTGACATAATAGTGTGGATAGTGGGTAGTGGGGACATTGGCCCTTGAGGAGTAAGCTGACAGTAGACATCAGACGGCCAACCCCATCAGGACCTAGAAGTGTGACTAGAATAAGAAAGATGCAGGTGTATTATCCCTGGAGCCCCTCTGACCAGCTAGCTTTGCTGAAGCAGCTGCCTGCCCCTGAAGACCAACCATTCCCGTTTTACAGACACATAAAGGAAGTACAGCAGACATATAAGTGTACCTGGGCAGACCTAGAGAGGTTGGTGAGTTTAAAGGCAGGTGACGCACTAGGACATATAATTAAGACACACAGATGTGACAAAGAATCAGGCTTGGGGCATGGATGATAAATCTGCACGATCTGGGGAGACGTACTGTGAGTCACTAAGACAATGGGCTGCAGTGGAACAATCAGAGCAGTCTGTACTCCTGACTAATGTGACACAGCAAAGAGGAGAGAGAGTAGAGATATACCTTGGACGGTTACAGCTGAAATGGGCAGACATGGGGTACATTTGCATAAACCCACTTGATGTTAGAATACTGGTGAATGCATTCATTGACGGTATGAACAAAGACTTACGAGACGCAGTACAGACAGCCAGACCTGAATGGAGACATGTAGATCCGAAAGACCTCCTTAAGGTAGCTAAAGAAATTGAGCAAACAAGGACAATAAAACGACCTGTCATGTATGCTGGAGCACAAGGAAAAAAGTGGAGACGTAATAGGGAAGGCATGTGAGATGACACTGACGATCCATGCCATACTCCTACAAGTTCAACCAAAACATCTGTCTATGGCCAGACAGCTCTGACTTGAGTGTGCTCTACTAATTCCTGAGTATGTCACTCCTCAAAAGATGTAACGTTCTGAATCCAGCCACCCTCCTGCCTGTGGATTCAGAAAAGGGGGAATTGGTGACCGTATTGGCAAGTGAGGAAGGATACTTTGACATGACGCATGAACATGTCTGCATAGAACTGATGAGTCAGGAGACAGTTGGGTTTGCACACATTCATGAAAAACCTGTTCCTAATGCAGACTTTGAGTTTCTTTTTTGTAGATGGCCCCAGATACCACCAGGATGGACGATTCTACACTGGATATGCAGTAGTATCCTCACATGTCGGCGCAGGAGGCAGAGTTGAAGGCACTCACTGAGGCGTGTAGAGCCGCTGCAGGTAAAGTCGCTAATATTTTCACAGATTCGAAGCCCATTAAAAATGCAGAGCTGGTGAAACAATTGATGGAGGCATTGATGTTACTAGTCCAGGTTGGCATTGTCAAGGTAAAAGCACACACAAAGGTGACTCCGTGGAGGTAGAGGGCAATAGAAGGGCGAACGAGGCTGCTAAAATAGCACAAGGCGGCCTAGAGAGAGCAGTGGACGGTGGCGGGGAGTCAGCGTATTCCAGCCACATTGGGTCTAGATGTCCTGAAATCCCTCCAGCAAAAGGCTGCCCAAACAGAGAAGGTACACCGGGGGAGACTGGGAGCTGAGCTGAACTCAAATGGAGTATGGGAGAATAAGGATAAAATGTGCCCACCAAAGTCCCTGTTCCCAATCATGGCGCAAGCAGCACATGGCCCCAATCACACCTCAAAAAGTCACATGTGTGCCATGGTAGATGCCTTCTGGATCGCTCCTGGCTTCAGTTGCGCAGCCGCGAAACTTGTACAATCATGCCTCATCTGTGCACAGCACAACCCAGGTAAAACAGTAAAAGTCCCTAAGAAAGCGACACCTAGGCCTCTCTACCCGTTTCAGAGACGGCAGATTGACGACATACAGCTACCAAGGTAGGAGTGTATGCAAATATCCTAGTATGTGTAGATCTCTTCTCTGGATGGCCAGAGGCCTACCCGGTGAAAACGGCTACAGCTCGAGCTACTGCAAAGAAACTGGTGATGGAACTAGTACCACGATTCGGTGTCCCTGAAACAATTGAATCAGACAGAGGTACACACTTTACTGCTGAGGTAATGCAAAATGTAATGCAAATGATAGGTGTAGAACAAGCATTTCATACACCCTACCACCCACAGAGTTCAGGGAAGGTAGAAAGAATGAACGGGACACTGAAATTGAAAATACAGAAAACCATGGAACAAACCCATAAACCATGGCCAGAGTGTCTCCCATTAGCATTATTCTCAGTAAGGTACACACCCACGGGGAAAACTAAACTGTCACCCTTCGAGATACTGTTTGGAAGACCACCGAACACAGGGTTGTACTACCCACAGGTCTTAACACTCAATGTGGATAATTTGACAAGTTATGTAATCCAGTTGCAAAAGCATTTAACTCAAATGCATTCTCTAGTTTTCTCTTCCACTCCAGATCCAGATAGTGTGGAAGGAATCACTGTCTACAACCTGGTGATTACGTATATGTCAAGAAACACTCCAGAAAGACCCTTGAACCCCGATATCAAGGACCTTACCAAGTACTCCTAACAACGCCTACTTCTGTTAAGTTGGAAGGACGACCAACCTGGATCCACGCATCGCATTGCAAACTAGCCACAGGAATTAACAAAGCATAAGAGTGCATAATGTTTTGGTTTGGTTTTGTTGCATTATCTGTAATAATGGTGGCTGCGTGGGACAATCTAAATTCTCCAATGTCCTTGAATAATAAGTTTATACAACATCATGAAAAATTACTGAATGATTGGTCAAATCATTTGCTGGATCTGCACACATTCACCAGTATCAGCCACTAGTATTCCGTTCCTTGTTATTCCTGTGCCACCCGAGGAATTATTTGCCTGGACCAGTTGTTCTGATACACTTGCTAATAATGCCACAAATAATGTGAAGTTATGGAACACAACTGTTGGAATACCTATTGTGGGATGGGTAGGATACCCTTGGTGGCAGGGTAATCTTTCAGGAAGTAATACATACCTTCAATATCTGGCATATAAAGGGGGGGCTTGGGTACCCAGGAATAGAACTCGATTAACCTACCTGGGGCAAATTCCAATGTATGGCCTACAAGTTAGTTTTAGTGTAACTTCCCACTCTACTGATGCCTTCAAACCAATACTGCTAGAAAGAAGGTTGCATAATACGTCCTGGGAGTATTCCAATTTATTTCCCCAGGGCACTAACGAAACTTGTATTAATATTTCAGGTAATATACCTTGTAACGAGTTATCTGGATATGAGAAAGGAACTCCCACCTGTGGAAATCCCAATGTAGGGTAGTGTAGCCCTTTAGGACAACTTCCAAATTGGTGTATGCTTCAGAATGTATCTGCGCTCATAGATTTAGTTCATAGACTGGTATTACAACATTCAGCCCTATGGGACCTACCTAGTGACATGTTCTGGGTATGTGGAGACAATGCATATAAATGGTTGCCAGTAGGGGTAAAAGGTGCTTGTACTCTGGGTCGTTTGACTCCAGCTACCTTTGTTATTCCGAATGACCAGTTGAATACTCAGAGCATACCTAAACACACGTTGTACAAAAGAGCTGCTGACAATACACCTCGCCTCTCTGGGAGACCACATATAGTGCAGATGAGTGTGGCTAATAAAATTGTCAGCTCTATTTTTATTTATCCTATGATTACTCAAATGTGGGATAAATTAGTCAGGGCTACAGATTACTTAGATGACCAAATATGGGATATATTGGATATATTGAACACCACCGTTGCTGTCCAAAATCATTGTTGTTTGTATCTTTGTAATATATGTGCTATTGAAACTTGTTTTTTGGTGTATCTCTGTATGCAAGAAAAGATGTAGAAATAGATAAGGAAGTTTGACTGTAAACAAAAGAATTTAACTATTATTCCTTTGAGTCCTAGATTGACATCTCATTTCTGGCATGAAGGAGCATACTCTTGCAATGATGGACGTGGCTTCAGTATCTGGGGGATGGAGAAGGTAGAAGACCTGTCTCCCTTGGGCAACCCGTCGGCCTGGGATAGTACCTGGTGAACGAGCCACTATCCGCTGTTGTTGCAGGATCCAGTGTTCCAGATTGTGGAAAATGAAGATGTCAAAGGGGGGAATGATAGGAACTGAAGGAGTTAAATTGAGTTCTGTCTATGTTGCATTCT
The DNA here is from genome assembly GCF_039654945.1 of Dendrobates tinctorius. Lineage (NCBI taxonomy): Eukaryota > Metazoa > Chordata > Amphibia > Anura > Dendrobatidae > Dendrobates > Dendrobates tinctorius. Next base: position 843,450 of record NW_027361826.1, on the reverse strand, counting down.
CTTGTTTAAAACCTTATCTGTTCTTCGAGGAGATGTCTCAGACATCTCCCTTGTGAACCAAGGTCAAATACCTCTGCTTTTTCGCCTAAATGACTTTCTTTGTCGAAAACAAGTTGTAAAATCATTTGTACTGCGCATGTCTGTAAAATGTTTAAATTCTTTACTATAAAAGACGGAAGCCTAACTGATAAGCCAGAGGCGTCTTGGCAGGCATCCCGAGTGGTATTATACAGCTGGTGTCTGTGTAGTTCTTCTCGACGGAGCTGATTTAATTAGAGACATATGATGCTTCACACCTAAGAACATCGGTCCTTCAGATGAAAGAGTAATCTGAGGGATCCCGACAATCCCAATCACTAGAAAATATCATCCAGATAGATAATCAAAAACTTATCCACAAGGTCACAGAAAATATCATTCATAAAGGACTGGAAGACAGAAGGGGCATTAGTGAGCCCAAAAGGCATCACCAGGTACTCAAAATGTCCCTCCGGAGTATTAAACGCCATCTTCCATTCATCCCCATGCTTGATGCGAATAAGATTATACGCCCCCCTCAAGCTTAGTAAACCAGCAGGCACTCTTAACTCTGGAGAATAAATCAGACATCAGAGGTAACGGGTACTGATATTTAACCGTCATCTTGTTAAGGGAACGATAATCAATACACGGTCTTAATGAACCATCTTTCTTGGCCACAAAAAAAAAACCCAGCACCTAAAGGTGATGAGGATGGTCTAATATGACCCTTCTCCAATGACTCCTTAATATAGGATCGCATAGCATCATGTTCGGGTACTGATAAGTTGAAAAGCCGACCCATGGGAAATTTACACCCAGGCATCAACTCAATTGCACAGTCATAACTCCTATGAGGAGGCAAAGACACAGATTTGCTCTCACTAAATACATCAGAAAAATCGGCTAGATAATCAGGAATATCATGAGACTGAGGAGAGGTGAAGAAAACAGGAGCGTCCCTAAGAACACACTGACAACCCCAACTCACCACAGACCCAGATTTCCAATCCAAAACTGGATTATGAGTTTGCAACCAAGGAAAACCCAGAATAGTATCATGCAGATTATGCAGCACCAAAAATTTACAATTTTCTTGGTGGTCTGGGGCAACTCGCATTGTCACCTGGGTCCAAAACTGAGGTTTATTCTCCGCCAAAGGAGTAGCATCAATACCCCTCAAAGGAATAGGCATCCGCAGCGGCGTCATGGAAAAACCACAACATTTAGCAAAGTCCAAATCCATCAGATTCAACGCTGCTCCTGAATCCACAAAAGCCTTCGTGGAAAGCGTGGATAAGGAGCAGATCAGAGTAATTGCCAAAAGAAACTTAGGTTGTATACTGCCCACAGCAAATGTGTGTGCAAAACGTTTCTCTCATTTTGGGCAGACAGAAATAGTATGAGAGGCGTCTCCACAGAAAAAACACAGCTTATTACGCCTTCTAAACTCCTGACGTTGTGCCCTAGACAAAACCCCATCACATTGCATAGGTTCAGACGTTTGTTCAAAAGATGGCAGCGCCTCCCGTGTAGTTTTACGTTCACGTAAACGCTGGTCAACTTGAATGGCTAATGACATTTACCTATTTAAAAAATAAAAATAAACGAAGCAAAAAATAATGATTTATTATCATACCGAACAAAAAGTGCAATAACGCGCGATTAAAAACACACATATAAATATCCATTGTACCGCTGAAAATGTTATCTTGTCCCGCAAAAAACGAGCTGCCACACAGCATCAGAGAAAAAAAAAAAAAAAAGTTATAGCTCGCAGAATAAAGCGATGCAAAAATAATTATTTTTTCTATAAAATTGTTTTTATTGCATAAAAGCGCCAAAACATAAAAAAATGACATAAATGAGGTATCGCTGTAACCGTACTGATCCGAAGAATAAAACCGCGTTAACAATTTTACCGCACGCGGAACGGTGTAAATGCACCCCCAAAAGAAATTCATGAAACGCTGGTTTTTGTTCATTCTGTGTCCCAAAAATCGGAATAAAAAGCGATAAAAAGTCACGTGCCCGAACATGATACCAATAAAAACGTCAACTCGTCCCGCAAAAAATAAGATCTCACATGACTCAGTGGATCAAAATATGGAAAAATTATAGCTCTCAATATGTGGTGATGCAAAAACTTTTTACAATAAAAAGCGTCTTTTAGCGTGTGACAGCTGCCAAAAATAAAAACCGCCATAAATAGTAAATCAAACCCCCCTTTATCACCCCCTTAGTTAAGGAAAAATAATAAAATTAAAAAAATGTATTTATTTCCATTTTCCCATTAGGGTTAGGGCTAGGGCTGGGGTTAGGTGTTGTGAGTTCATTCTCTGGTTCACCAGTTGTGAGTTCTCCTTCCAGACTCCCTCTGGTGGTAACAGGAGGTAGAGAGGCTGATTTGATCGGTGGAAATCTGCCACCTGAGAATGAGGATGACGATTGGATCTCAGGAGTCTCAGATTGGATTTAAGACTGCCGACGCCCTATTCAGTTGCTGGTGATTCCTTCTGGCTTGTCAGCTCTTGGTTTTCAGCTCTGTTCCAGTCATCTAAAGATAAGTTTTTCTGCTAATGTTCACACTTGATTTTGTTGGCCTATTCAGTTTTTTGGTGTGGTCAACCAGCCCCTGCTGGGGGCTGTGCTGAATTTCCACTCTTATTTATCAGCATTTTGCCAATTGGCTTTTTGTCCCTTATTAGTTGAGTTTCTTTTTGCTCTGTCTCAGAATATTTCAGAGTGCTGATATAGTGGGAGAAGTCTAGTGACTTCAGGGTTAATTTTGCTATCAGAAGTGTTGGACATGATTTTTGTAGGGTTTTTTGTAGGTTGCAGACAGTGTCTTTCCTTTCCTGGCTAGTTAGTTTGGGCCCCATCATTTGTTCAGCCTATTTTCCTGCCTGTGTTTGTGCCTTCATCTTGTTTCACCGTCAGTACATGTGTGGGGGCTATCTATTCCTTTGGGGTCTGCTCTGGGGCAGTTAGTTTTCCCTTTTCTTGCTTTAGGCTTATTTAGTCCTCCGGCCGTGACGAGGCGTCTAGGAACATCATAGGCACGCTCCACAGCTACTGCTAGTTGTGTTGTAAGATCAGGGATAGTTACCAACCTCTCTGGTTTTCTGTGACTTAGCTTGTTGTGCTTTTTTGTCCTCGGTGACCCATTCATAAAAGTTAGGGCTAGGGTTAGGGCTATGGTTAGGGCTGAGATTAGGGTTAGGGGTGTGTTGGGATTAGGGTTGGAGTTTGAATTGGGGGGTTTCCACTGTTTGGGCACATCAGGTGCTCTCCAAACGCAACATGGCGTCTGATCTCAATTCCAGCCAATTCTGCGCTGAAAAAGTCAAATGGTGCTCCTTCCCTTCCAAGCTCTGCCATGCACCCAAACAGTGTTTTACCCCCACATATGGGGTATCAGCCTACTCAGGACAAATTGTAAAAAATTTTTGGGGTCCTATTTCTCCTGTTGCCCTTAGGAAAATAAAAAATTGGGGGCAAAAATATCATTTTTGTGGGAAACAAATGATTTTTTTTATTTTCACGCCCGGGCGTTATAAACTTCTGTGAAATCCTTGGGGGTTCAAAGTGCTCACCACACATCTAGATAAGTTTCTTAGGGGGTCTAGTTTCCAAAATGGTGTCATTTGTGGGGGGTTTCCACTGTTTAGGTACATTAGGGGCTCTCCAAAGGCAACATGACACCCACAGACCATGCCATCAAAGTCTGCATTCCAAAACGTCACTACTTCCCTTCCAAGTCCCGACGTGTGCCCATACAGTAGTTTTCTCCCACATATGGGGTATCAGGGTACTCAGGACAAATTGGACAACAACTTTTGCGGTCCATTTTCTCCTGGTACCCTTGGGAAAATATAAAAATTGGGGACTAAATTATTATGTTTGTGGAAAAAATACATTTTTTTTATTTTCACGCCCGGGCGTTATAAACTTTTGTGAAGCACTGGGGGAGTTCAAAGTGCTCACCACACATCTAGATAAGTTCCTTAGGGGGTCTAGTTTCCAAAATAGGGTCACATGTGGGGGGATTCCACTGTTTTGGTACATCAGGGGCTTTCCAAACGCGACATGGTGTCTGATCTCAATTCCAGCCAAAAAAGTCAAATGGCGCTGCTTCCCTTCCGCACTCTGCCATGCGCCCAAATAGTGGTTTACCCCCACATATGGGGTATCAGCGTACTCAGGACAAATTGCACAATAACTTTTAGGGTCCTGTAACCCTTGGGAAAGTAAGAATTGAGGTTGAAAAGATCATTTTTGTGGAAAAAATATGATTTAATAATTGTACGGCTGTACGTTATAAACTACTGTGAAGCCCTTGGGGGTTCAAAGTTCTCACCAAACATCTAGATAAGTTCCTTGGGGGTCTAGTTTCCAAAATGGGGTCACTTGTGGGGGGTTTCCACTGTTTATGTACATCAGGGGCTCTCCAAACGTGACATGGCGTCCGATCAGAATTCCAGCCAATTTTGAGTTGAAAAAGTCAAGCGGCGCTCCTTCCCTTCTGAGCTCTTCCATGCGCCGAAACAGTGGTTCCCCAAACATATCAGGTATCAGCGTACTCAGGAAAAATTGCACAATAACTTTTCCAGTCCAATTGCTCCTTTTACCCCTGGGTAAAATAAAAAAAATTGAACCTGAATTATTTTTTTGTCAAAAAAAGTTATGTTCATTTTTTTTTTAAATATTCAAAAAATTCCTGTGAAGCACCTGAAGGGTTAATAAACTTCTTGAATGTGGTTTTGAGCACCATGAGGGGTGCAGTTTTTAGACTGGTGTCAAAGTGGCTTCAAATGTGATGTGGTTTGTAAAAATAAAATGGTGTTGTAAAAATGAGAAATCGCTAGTCAACTTTTAATCCTTATAAATTCCTAACAAAAAAAAATTTGGTTCCAAAATTGTGCTGATGTAAAGTAAACATGTGGGAAATGTTACTTGTTATGCTTTTTGTGTGCCGTATCTCTGTGATTTAAGGGCATAAAAATTCAAAGTTGGAAAATTGCAAAATTTTCAACATTTTCGCCAAATTTCCATTTTTTTCACAAATAAACGTAAGTTATATGAATGAAATTTTACCACTATCATGAAGTACAATATGTCACAAGAAAACAATGTCAAAATCACTGGGATCCATGGAAGCGTTTCAGAGTTATTACCTCATAAAGGGACAGTGGTGAGAATTGTAAAAATTGGCCCGGTCATGAACGTGCAAACCACCCTTGGGGGTGAAGGGGTTAAATAATAATAATCTACTACATTTTGAACTTTATTTCTACATGAATCTGTTGATATTCAGACTCCAACCTTGATGATGATTTGAATTATTGAGACCCTGAAAAAGACTTCTAAGCCTCAATTACCTTCCAAGACCACTTTTTCATCAAACTATTACAAAAGCTGATTGACCACAAGATTGTTTGCAGCTTTCAGGATTAACGTATCTGGAAACAACTTGAATTTTAGACAATAACCACATGGATGGGATTTATAGAAATCTCATGTCCACTGTGTTTTTCTTTTACTCAGCGTAAACAGACCTGCATTATAAAATATTTTATAATGGCACAGAAGCAGTCAGCCATGGGCCAAGCATGAGGTATCAGGGTCTGGGTCAGCATTTGGAGCTTTTGAAGTTTCAATGAAGACAACATGGGTAAGGGAGTGGTGTAAGCCTTCTTTGCTGGGAGCCCTGATACCTCATGCAACAGCTGAAACTGTTTTTTTTCCCAGCCACAATCAAGTGGCAGAAATATCAGCTTGGTAGAAAGATGTCAGGATAGCAACACAGGTAGTTGACTGAAAGTAAGTGCTGGCCTGCAGGCTTGAGAACCCTACTGCTACAGGCAACACACATGAAAGAGACCCAACTTAGATTCTCCACATTTCAAAAGTGGCATCAATTTCCACAGAGTAGAAACAGTATAATGGGCCTCTGACACACTTTCCACTACAGGCAACCCTGCTGAATAGATGAGCGGCGCTGCAGCTGCATGTGTTTCGGCTGTGTTATAGTCACAGCACATGCATGGAGAGCACAACACACGGGCCCTCCATGCAAGTGCTGTGACTGTGACTGTGACTCTATAGCTTGCCCGAATAAGAGGGAACCCAAACATATTCGCTCATCTCTAGTGGAGACCCAACTTGGAGTCACCAAAGTTCAAAAAATTGTTTGTAAAATCAGCAGCAGTAGGCACAGAAGCCACCACAAAGGTGTCAAAGACTGCAATAATGCAAATCAATGCATGACACTAAAAACAACACTATCGCCTAATCTACCCAGTCTGTGACTGAGCTTCATAAGTCATATTCATTGGAGATCCATGACTTGTTCATTTTGATGAAAGGTATGGTGTCTACACTTTCATGGGACGTCCAGATGCGCTTATTCATCAGGACACCACCAGCAGCGCTGAAGACACATTGTGAAACGACGCTGTCTGCAGGACATGACAGAACCTCCAAGGTGTGACAGGTGAGCTCAGGCCACTCTTCCATTTTTGAAGACCAAAATGCAAAAGTGCCCAAATTCCCCTGATGGCATTGATATTTGAGCTTGAGATACTGTAGGGGATTGGGATAGAACATCCCTTTATTGCCTCCTCCCCTTTAAGAGCTTTAATATAAATATACTGTTATGCTTCGATACTGCTACACAGCTGTGTATTACCAACTGTTTTATTGGTATTGCCACATGATGTGTTACCATACTGTACATACTATAAGATATCATGTATATTATGTCTTTTGTATTGTATTACTGTACAGATTAGGGTAAGATAGTGCTTCCTTTGGGAACATTAGATGAGGGAACTTATAGTATAGAGTTCATAGATGTGGGTAAGGGTAATATTGGAACGGGCCACTAGATGGGGCATACTAGTGGGTCCTTGATAGGTATAGCTGGTTAGGAAGTTCACATAGGGGTTAATTGTAGGAGGAGCTGCTATGGGTTAAGCTAGTGTAGGTTGTAGGAATTAGTCAGAAGGGCGCGCACACCCGACAGGTCCACAAGGGCTCTAAGCCCAGGACAACATAGCAGCTACGCAACGTTGTTTAAGTGAAGAACCCCGGCACAGTCAGATGGGTGCTGGATAAGACCGGAGCACCCAGGGAAGTTACAGTTTAGGTCAGCAGCAGGAGCGGAGAAGGAAACATGGTCCCAATGTCGTGCAGGGTGCAGAATGTTCATGATGTGGCAGATCCTCAATAGGGCTGGAGCTTGCAAGTCCGGGGAGAAACAGATGAGCGGGATCCCCTATGTATTGAGGTCCTACAGTAGTGAAGCTGCGGTACCGCCAAGGGTGCTACTACCCCATAATGTACATGAGGGTGAAGAAAGTAAGAGAGGGAAAGAGCAGGAAGAATGCTGTGTGGACTGTGAAGTAACTGATGTGTCCGGGACTGTTCAAGAAGAAAGTAAAAGCATTGAATTGCATCAGAACTGGTATTTGTGTCCGTTATTTCATCTTCATGCACTGGAATCAAGTGTACAGGAGCTGGGTTGCACCGCAGTGGAATCCCTGACTGTGGACCAGCAACAAGAACAGGTACACCGGTAGATGCTGATGGTATTTCTGTGGGAGGAGGTCAGGACACCAGAGCCCCAGTGTCCTCAGCTGCGACTACTGTCCTGGCCCTCTCTTACAATACTCCTGTACAATCCTCTCCAGTCTTTCACAATGTGCCAGGCTTGTACTCTGCTAAGCTGGTGCACAGGCTGGTCTAAAAATGTGTGAAATGACTCACAGAAATTGCTGCTAATGTTTTTGCGGTGACTAGTGTTGAGTAGTGTTGAGCTTTCCGATACCGCAAGTATCGGGTATCGGCCGATATTAGCTGTATCGGAATTCCGATACTGACTTCCGATACTTTTTTCGTATCGGATACCGGAATCGGAAGTTCCCATAAAGCTATCAGCCTGCTCGATTTGATTCAGCCAATGGGAATCCTCAGAAGTGTGATCACATCCTGTTAGGCATGTTAACTATTGGCATGGCTGTGATTGGCTGCTGAAATGACGTCATCATGATGCGCGGTCTGTGCGCATCATGATGCGCCGACTGCGGGGGGTCTGTGCCGACTTGTGTGGGTCTGTACGGGCCTGCCGGGTGCCTGTGCCGGCTGCCGGTGGTCTGTGCGGGCCTCTTGGGGGTCTGTGCCGACTGCCGGGTGCCTGTGTCGGCTGCCGGTGGTCTCTGCGGGCCTGCCGGGGGTCTTGTGTGTGTGCAGGCATCGTCCGATGGGACTACAAGTCCCATCGGGCGATGCCTGCTACACTGACAGTGATTGACACATTAGCCAATGATGGGACAGTAGTAGTCCCATCACCCGGCTAATGTGTTGAATGTAAAAAAAAAAAAAAAAAAAAAAAACACATACTACATACATGCTACATATATACATACTACATACATACTACATTCATACAGCATACATATATACTACATACATACTACATTCATACAGCATACATATATACTACATGCTACATACATACTACATACATACTACATATATACTACATACATGCTACATACAGCATACATACAACATACATGCTTCATATATACTACATTCATACAACATACATGCTACATATATACTATATTCATGCAACATACATAGATACTACATACATACAACATGCTACAGACATACAACATACATACTACATACAACATACATACTGCATACAATACATTCATACAATACATACATAGACATACAGTACATATAACATAGAGTACATACTCACCAATACTTGTCACATTGTTCCCCGAAGCCAGTGTCATCTAAGGAAAAATATGAAAATAACAAACAAGCCATATACTCCCTGATCCGCAGAAATCCACACGTGTCCCACGCCGATCTCCCGTGGAGAGCAGCAACATCAGCTGATGCGACCACTCTCTAGGGGCTCAAGGAATCCAGTGTCAGGAGGTAGGTATCCTTCCGCACTGTATTCCTCCACCACTGTAAAAAAATAGTCCCTAGTCTCACTTTTGGCATTGCTGTGTGAAAAAGTTCCCACGCAGCATTTGCCATAAAGTGAGACCAGGGATTATTTTTTTACAGTGGCGAAGGAATACAGTGCGGAAGGATACCTACCTCCTGACATTGGATTCCTGAGCCCCGTAGAGAGCGGTCGCATCAGCTGATGCTGCTGCTCTCCATGGAAGATCGGCGTGGGACACTCACTCGTGGATTTCTGCGGATCAGGGAGTATTTGGTGGTTTGTTATTTTCATATTTTTCCTTAGATGACACTGGCTTCGGGGATCAAAGTGACAAGTAATGGTGAGTATGTACTCTATGTTATATGTACTGTATGTCTGTATGAATGTATTGTATGTAGTATGTCTGTAGCATGTTGTATGTATATATATATAGTATGTATGTAATATATATATATATATATATATATATATATATATATATATATATATATATATATATAGTATGTATATATGTATATATGTAGTATGTATGTAGTATCCATGTCATCCCTGCAGGAAATACGAGCCGCAATGTGTGAACTGCAGGAAGAAAACGCAAGGCTGAGCCAGGAGATAGAAAAGCTGAAAGCACCAACACCTGGACATCTGAGCCAGGAGGGGGCCATGGAAACGAGGAGTGCAGAAGACATGACCTCCACTGGCCAGGAGGCTGAGAGGCCAAGCAACCCCAATATGGAGGAACTGGAGTCTAATCAAAGTGAGCCACAAACAAGACCCATAGAAGAGAGAAGAGAACCTGCTACCAGCATAATCTCCAGTACAGACCCCCATCAGCAACAACATCACAAAGTCCTGACACCGTCCTCATAATGGACTCAAATGGGAAATACCTGAATACAAGGCGGCTATTCCCAGGAAAAAGGGTCAAAAAAATCCGCTGTGCAACTATTGAGCAGGTGACAGCGGTCATCAATAATCCACGGTTTTCCAACCCAAACCATATCATTATACACACCGGCACAAACAATCTGCCAGACCAGCACCAGCAGATCTCAGGACAACTGGCCCAACTAGCAAAGACGGCACAACTAAGATTCCCAGACAGCAAAATCATTCTGTCATCTCTGCTCCCGAGAAAGGGTATACCCAACCACACCATCCAGATCAATATGGACCTAACAGCAAGAATGAAATCTGTGCCAGGAGTGATTCTGGCCCAACACCCCTCCATAAATCACCATCACCTCTATGACAGTAAGCACCTGAACAAATCAGGGGTCAGCCTTCTGGCCAAAGAGCTGAAGGACATTGTACTAAACAGAGACCACCCTAGGCCTGGAGCCAACACCAACCAGAATCCCATGAAAAGACCCCCCGACAATAAGAAGGAAAGAAACAATTACATCAAAGGAAGCTGAAAACATACACCCTCACCCAAAATTGGACCATCAGAGGAGGAGACCATCATGGAGGAGTTCATCGACCTCACACAGAGACATGCGAAACAGAGGCATACAGAGCAGAGATATGGAGGAGATAAAGACTCTACTCAACACAGTGTGCAGGAAACTAATGTGACTGGATGGAAACAACACCATTAATAAACCAGTCAGAGATCCGGTGTGTCCTACACAGCCATACTCATTACAAGGTATATACAGCCAAGATAGATAGATATATATATATACACACATACATACATACATACATACATACATACACACACACATATATATATATATATATATATATATATATATATATATATATATATATATATATATAAAAAAAAAAAAAAAAAAATGACCTCACTTACAATCAGCAGCTGGAATATTCAGGGTATCAACACCTCGGCCTTTGGATGTAAAACAAATGGCCCTGACTCTATACAAAGACTGAGAAATATAGACATTCAGATCCTCCTGGAAACATGGACCAGAGACGAAGACGAATCTCTGGTGCCCATCGGATACAGGGAAATCTCTGTCCCTGCCCTGAAAAATAAAAACATCAAACAGGGCCGGAGCTCAGGAGGAATACTGATCTGGCATAAAGAGGAGCTCCACCAGTACATCAAACCGGTGAAGAGAGGAGGCAGCCACACATGGATCAGGATCAGCAGCTCCATCCTCACCTCTCAGTCTGATGTCTATCTCTGCGCCACCTATATACCACCGCCAGAGTCACCCTACTTCAATCCAGACTGATTCGAGATCTTACAAAGAGAAGCCGCCCACTATCAGGGCCTGGGCAAAGTTCTCATCTTTGTAGACCTCAATGCAAGAACAGGGAGAGAAAATGACTTCCTGACCACGGATGGAAACATCTACATATTTGGAGCAGAGAATAACGGCCAAGACTCAGTAGTCACAGAGAGCAACAGCTATGACAGTACAGTCAACAAAAGTGGTAAAAAGCTCCTGAACGTATGCAGAAGTTTAGGACTTCATATTCTTAACGGACGAACCAAAGGAGACTCCTTAGGGAGGAGCACACTAAACTCCCATGTAGGGAGGAGTGTAGTAGATTATGCCATTACAGATATGAACCTGGCAAATATCAGCGCCTTCATAGTCTGCCCACAAACGCACCTGTCAGACCACAGCCAACTTCTTCTGTACCTGAAATCTACAGAGAAACCATCCACTCAAAAGCCACAGCAGAGCGGCCTCTTCACCAGGCCTCCATCCTATAAATGGCACAAAACGTCGGCATTAAAGTATAAAGAGGCTCCCAGCAGACCTGAAATACAGCGGATGCTCCACCACTTCTACAACTACGAGTACCAGCCTAACCAAAGGGAGGGAGTCAAGCTGCAAAAGACCTCAACAATATATTCTATACAATGGCCAGACTGTCCGACCTTAAAGTCAACTAAAAGAGACCAAAAGAAAAACAGATCAATGGATGGTTTGACAGAGAATGTAAAGCCGTATGGAAGACCCTGAGAACAGCCTCAAACAAGAAACACAGAGACCCCAACCACCCAGGTCTGAGGGAAGCCTATGAAACCATACAAAGGCAGTACAAAACCATCCTCAGGAGGAAGAAGCAGAGTTACATCTCCACCAAACTTAACCAACTCCAAGACAACTCCTTCTGGGAACAATGGAACCACATGGGCACAAAAGACAAGAAAAACATCCATATCCAAAATGGCAACATCTGGCTCCAGTACTTCAGAGACCTCTATAAAGACATTCCAAAGGAAGAACTAAGCCAAGAACAGGAAAACATAATGGCAAAACTAAAAGCAATGGAGCAAAAAAGCCGGATTACTTACCGGTAATGCTCTTTTAATGAGTCCACGACAGCACCCACTTGGAGAGAGGGATCCGCCCATAGGAACAGGAAACCTACAGAGATAAAAGAGGGCGGTCCGCCTCCTCCTCAGTTGTATTTCAGAGTACCCGGAGGACCGCCAATTATTAGGCCATTATATTAATCAATATTTAAAATTTATCAATTTTACATCTAAGAAGGTGTATATACATTGTTAACTTCTAGGGAGGGTTAGTGAATGGGTGCTGTCGTGGACTCATTAAAAGAGCATTACCGGTAAGTAATCCGGCTTTTTACTCTTCGCCACGACAGCACCCACTTGGAGAGACTTTCAGAGACCTTCACCTGCGAGGGACCACCGTGCTGAGGACCGCTCTACCAAAGGCTAGGTCAGATGAGCATGATAAGTCAAGCCTATAGTGGTTATAAAAAGTAGAAGGCGTCGACCAAGTTGCGGCCTTACATATAGACTCGATTGCGACGTCTCCCTTCTGCGCCCACGAGGATGCCATAGCTCTGGCGGAATGTGCCCTGATACCCTCCGGAGGATCTTTATTTCTCGCGGAGTTTGCCAGACAGATCGCGTCCCTAATCCACAGAGACAGAGTACCCCTTGTGACTTCATATCCCTTCTTTGGCTCTGGAAAGAAATAAACAGAGCCCTACTCTTCCTCCAGCTGTTAGACTTCTCGATGTATTGTAACACTGCTCTTCTAACGTCTAGTGTATGGAATTTTTCTTCTGGAGTAGAATGGTTACTGTAAAATGAAGGGAGGTGGATCTCTTGCGACCTATAAAATTTCCCCGCTACTTTTGGCAGAAACGAGGGGTCTGGTTTTAATATCAACTGATCCTGGAATGTTTAACAGGAACGGAGGTTCTATTGAAAGTGTCTGTATGTCGATGACCCTTCCGGCTGAAGTTAGTGCCACTAGCAGTACCGTCTTAAGAGATAAGTGTTTAAGGGATATTGAGTCTAATGGATCAAAGGGGGAGCGCGTTAGGGCACCTAGTACCAGATTCAAGTCCCAGGGAGGCACTCTGGGTATGTGTACTGGTTCGCTCTGTTCACAGACAGAGATGAGTCTGGCTATCTATTGCCTGCCATGCTATAATTATAGAGGGCCCCTAGAGCAGACACTTGAACTTTTAGTGTGTTGACGGATAGCCCTAGATCTTTCCCCTTTTTGTAGAAATTCTAGAATGGGTGTTATCGGGATTTCTCTAGAGTCGGAAGCTGTGTGGAACTCTAGGAACTTCCTCCATACCCTGTTATAACTCTTTGTAGTAGCCAATTTTCGACTCTGTAGGAGGGTATTGACTAGTCCCCCCGTGAACACTCTTGCTCTTAACATCTCCCTTCCAAGATCCAGCCGTCAAGCAGAGATTGTCCACTTGAGGATAGAGGAATGGCCCCTGAGAGAGGAGCTTGTGGGCTGAGGGAGCACCCAAGGGTTTGTCACTGACATTGCTTGTAGGCACAAAAACTCCTGGCCTCCTGGGCCAAAATGGCGCTATTAAGATTATTCTCGCCTTTTCTGCCTTGATCTTCCTGATAACCTGTGGTAGTAGTATGATTGGCATATGCCTTTCACCCAATCTGAACTGCCACGGGGCTTGGAGGGCATCCATAATTTCCAGTCTGCCACGTTCAGGGAGGCGAACCTTCGCCCCTGTCTGTTTTGTTTGGTGGCAAAGAGATCTATCTGGGAAAGACCCCACAGTGACACGACGTGTTTGAATATTTGCCGGCTCAGGTACTATTCTCCTTACCATAACGTGTGGCGACTTAGGAAGTCTGCTTCTGAATTGTCTCTTCCTCTTATGTGGACAGCCGAGAGAGACAAAAATTGTTTTTCGGCTAAGAATAAAAATTTTCTTGCGGAAGACATTAAGCTGTTCGATCAAGTTCCGCCTTGCCTGTTCAGATATGCTACCACTGTGGTGTTGTCTGAAAGGATTCTCATGTGTTCTCCTTGTAGCTGTGGAAAGAAGTGATATAACGCATGACTAACCGCATTCAGATCTTTTTAGTTTGAGGAATCTTGTCTCTCGCTTATATCCCATTGGCCTTGGGAGAAGATCCCCCCCATATGAGCCCCCCCTCCTGTAGGGCTGGCATCAGTAGTAACTATACCGGAAGGTGTTATCACCCATGACACTCCTCTCGATAGATTGTCATCTAACCACCATACTAGGGAAGTTAGGACTGTTTGGGATAAGGTGATTTCCTTTGCCAAATTCCCTCGGACACAAGCCTCCTCTAGGAGAATCTGTTGTTGCAGTTCCCTGGTGTGGAACTGGGCCCACTGACCCGCTGGGATGCAGGAGGTAAAAGACCCCAAGAGGGACATTGCTTCCCTCAAGGACAGGCCTGGTTTGTCCATTGCTAATGTGATCTTTGTTTTGATCATTGCAATCTTTACCTGTGGTAGCAGACATTTTTGTAACGCATGACCGCGGACCTGTGAGCGCGGGTGGTCTCCCATTCGGGCCCAGGCCGCTTAGCGGCCGCCACCCGACGAACGCAATCACGCTCGGTCTAGAATGGCCGGCGGCCTAGTTGGAGACCTAGGAAGGACTGGACGGATTGTGGCTCGACTCTGGACTTCTTGAAGTTTATTATCCAACCTAGAGCCTGTAGGGATTAAGATTGCGTCAGCAACTCGTCTATTATATTGTCGAGTTGAGTTCCCTATTATTAAGAAGTCGTCCAGATAGGGTATTATCAAGCTGTGTTTCTGGCATAGGAAGGCCTTTACTTCCAGCATCACCTTTGTAAAGACCCGTGGTGCAATGGAGAGGCCGAATGGCATGGCTGTGAACTGGAGATGGTGTATGGTGCCATCGAGGGACACCGCCACTCAGGTATTTCTGATACCTGTAGTGGATGGGAAGAGTATTATAAGCATCCTTTAGGTCTAGGTCCGCCATCATACAATTGGGGAAGAGAAGTTTAATTGTAGACTTAATATATTCCATCTTAAATCGTTGATTTTTGACAAATGTATTTAGCTTTTTCAGGTTGATGATTGTCCTGAAAGAGCCATCTGGCTTAGGTACCAGAAAAAGAGGGGAGTAAAACCCTCTCTCTTCCTGCCCTTTGGGCACATGGTCCAATACTTCTTTGTCCAACAAGCTTAGAATCTCAACTTCCAGGGCCTGCAGTTGGATTGGTGAGTTGAGAGATGCTATAATAACCGAGTTATGTGGGGTATGATGGAACTCTATCTTTAGCCCATTTCTAACAATGTCCAGGACCCAAGAACTGGCTGTGATTTTTCCCCATTCTCAGAGGAAAAAAATTTTTTAGTCTTCGTCCTACTGTAGGGACTAGCCCTTTAGTTTCTGTCTCTACGGGAGGATCTTGTCCTCCTTTATTGCCCAACGATTCTGGTTTTCCGTTGGCCTTCCTCTGCCAAATGGCCATCTCCTAAACGCCCTCCCTCACAAGGAATGGCACAGAGCTTTGCCTTGGATTGGGTATCGCCTCTCCGGCTTTTAAGCCATAGACTATGCCTGGCGTTATTAAGTAAGCCTGCTGTCCTGGATGCCAAACGTAATGAGTCAGCAGAAGCATCCGCTATAAAAGCAGCTGCGCCACGGATCATGGGAACAGCGGCTCGTAATCTGTTCCTTTTTGGTCTATTTGCTGGTCTAGTTAATCAATCCAGATCAGCATAGAACAGCCCATGCAAGTGCTAGCTATTGACGGCTTAAACGTGCCGGTAGCTGCCTCCCATGCCCTTTTCAGTACAGCATTGGCCTTACAGTCGAGTGGATCTTTTAGCACGCCCTGATTGTTTTGAGGTAGAGGCGACAACAGCGTCCACTTTCGGGACCTTAGACCCCGTTACCAACTCCTTGTCACTGAAGGGGTACCTTCTCCTTGAAGCCGAGGGGAGGTAACCTCTCCTGGTCCTGTTTCTCCCATTCTTTCTTAACCAGGCTTTTATGACTGGTATAACAGGGAAGGCTCTCCTCTTCCTATCAGTTAGTCCTGCAAACATTATTTGTTTGCAGCTCCCTTGTGTCTGTGCATCCCATGGTGTTTCTCACGGACTTAACTAAGTTGTCCATGTTCTCTAAGGGGAAACGCAAACACCCCTCCATACCTGAGGAAGATGACGATGTGGATATGTTAGAGCAGGGTTTCCCAACTCCAGTCCTCAAGGCACACCAACAGATCATGTTTTCAGGATTTCCTTTGTATTGCACAGGTGAAGCAATTATCACCTGAGCAATACTAAGGAAATCCTGAAAACATGATCTGTTGGTGTGCCTTGAGGACTGGAGTTGGGAAACCCTGTGTTAGAGCTATCAGAGATCACAGCCTCGTCAGAGTCTGAGCTGGCCACAGTCGGTTTCTTAGTCTTAGTATGTGTAGGTGTACTACTAGACTGGGTTAAGGCCCGTAACTTCTGTGGCTGACGCTGAAGCCCGTTTCGCAGTCTCATTAATGCATTTTTTACATAGCCTTTTTTTTTTTTTTCCTGAGGGAGGAGATGTAGCGAAGAGGAGAAGAGGGAGAGAGGAAGGGAGGGAGAGGTATTTGTCAGCTTGATAGGCAGAGAGTTGTCCACTCACCCAGAGAAGCTGTAGGTACCGGCTCAGGAGGCTGAGATGGGGGCTTGTTGGCGTGGCTTCTGTCCGAGGAACCTCTGCCAGAGTGGTCCTTGGATGCCACCGTGTCACCTGCAAAACATGCTTGCCTGCTAAACCCTTCGCAGCAGGGTTTTTTTTTTTTGCGCTCCACCATTATTTTGCCGGTACTCCCTCCCCCCCGGGAGCACCTCCTCAGGGTAGGCGCAGCTAATTTGCGCATGCTCGGCCTGGTATACAGCCGCCGAGCCGCGCCGCTTAATATTGTCCCTCTTTTTTTTCCTTTTCTCCTTTTGCAGCTTCTACGGGGAGGGGGCGGGGAGCGCTTCGCATGCTTATGCGCGGTCTCGCGATGCTCCTGAGACCGCGCGTGCACCTTGCCGCTGGGGATTCTCCGGTGACCCGGAAGTTCCCCCTTACCACTTCCGGTATCGGCGCTGCATGTGCGTCCTCCCTCTGGGGACTGAAGCCATGGGAAAACGGAGGCTGCATCTGTTCCCTCCGGTTCCGCGCTCCCACACGGACCGGGACGGCCATCTCCGGACCCCGGTGGCGTGTATATGCAGGAGAACCCCGGGCGGCCTCACCCGGACCCGTTTCTGCCATCGCTGCTGCGGCTGTTCAGTCGAGGAGGGAGCCGGATTACAGCACTCCCCCGTCGCTGCTTCTGGACCGGAACCCCTGCCGTTCCCACAGAGACTGCACAGGCGGTTCCTTGGCCCAGGTATGTCTGTAGAGGAATCCTGCTGTCTTCCACCGGAACAGGAAACCAACTGAGGAGGAGGAGAGGCGGACCGCCCTCTTTTATCTCTGTAGGTTTCCTGTTCCTATGGGCGGATCCCTCTCTACAAGTGGGTGCTGTCGTGGCGAAGAGTAAAAGTAAAAAATTTCCAAAACCCCGTGGATGCACCTATTACATTACAGGAAGTAGCAGAGAGAATCTCTTCCATAAGATGTAGAAAAGCCGGTGGCCTGGACAGAATCCTACCAGAAATGCTGAATTACAGCCCACCAGAAATACAGGCCGCAATGGTTAAACTCTTCAATATTGTGCTAAGTGCCGGCTACTTCCCTCGTACCTGGAATCAAGGCCTCATCACACCCATCCAGAAGAATGGGGACAGGTATGACCCAGCCAACTACAGAGGCATATGTGTCAGCAGCAACCTGGGAAAACTGTTCAACAGCATCCTGAACAAGAGGATCCTCAGTTTCCTCACCGAGCACAACGTCCTCAGCAAGAGCCAAGCAGGGTTCATGCCAAACCACCGCACTACTGACCAGATCTACACCCTGCACAGCCTCTTGCAGAGCCACATCCACAATACAAAGAACGGGAAGATATATGTTTCGTGGACTTTAAAAAGGCCTTTGATTCGGTGTGGCACCCAGGCTTATTCCTGAAACTACTGGAGAGCGGAATAGGAGGAAAGACCTATGATGTTATCAAAAGCTCCTACACCGAGAACCTCTGCAGTGTGAGTGTGAATGGCAGAAGAACGGCTTATTTCCAGCAGAGCCGGGGAGTCAGACAAGGCTGCAGCCTAAGCCCAACGCTCTTCCACATTAACATCAACGAGCTGGCTACCGCTCTGGAATCTTCCACAGCACCAGGTCTCACCCTCCATGACGCGCAGGTGAAATTCCTGCTGTATGCAGATGACTTGCTGCTTCTGTCACCAACCGAGAAAGGCCTCCAAGACAACCTGAAAATCTTGGAGAAATTCAGCTCCACCTGGGCTCTACCGGTCAACCTAAAGAAAACCAACATCATGGTGTTCCAGAAGAGAAAGAGAAAGTCAGACCAGCACCCTTCATTTATCCTCAACAACTGCGCCCTTACAGGAATGGACAAATATACCTACCTGGGCCTAGAGATTCACCAATCAGGGAGCTTCAAACAAGCCATAGAGACCCTGAAAGACAAGGCATGCAAAACCTTCTATGCCATCCGAAGGAAACTCTACCATCTGAAGCCACCAGTGAGGTTCTGGTTAAAAATCTTCGACTCTATCATCGCCCCAATCCTCCTGTATGGCAGCGAAGTCTGGGGTCCTCACACCAACCCAGACTGGTCAAGGTGGGATTCAAGCCCAACAGAAATATTCCACCTGGAATTCTGCAAGCACCTTCTCCAAGTCCATCGGAGCACCTCCAACAGTGCTTGCCGGGCCGAGCTGGGCAGATTCCCTCTACACCTAACGGTTCTAAAGAGGGCACTGTCATTCCAGGCTCACCTACATAGGAGCAATCCAAGCTCCCATCACCATAAAGCCCTGACACATGTAGGGGAAACAGAAAAACCAGGACCCTCGGAACAGCTCACCCAAACCCAACCAGAACACCAATCACAACAACCTGACAAAAGCCGGAATCAGGAAGATGGTAGACCAAGGCCAGGAGAGGTACGTAAGTGACTGGAAGAACGACATCATTAGCTCACTGAAACTGACCATGTACCAGAGTCTACAGAGAGACTACAGACTGGCCCTATACCTGGAGAAACTCCCGGACCCCAAAGACCGCAAGATCCTGAGCCGGTATAGACTCAGTGCCCACAGTCTGGCCATCGAATCCAGCCGACACAGGCAGAGCTACAAGCCCAGGGAGGAAAGACTGTGCCAACACTGTGGCCAGGAGGCCCTGGAGGATGAGACCCACTTCCTGCTACACTGCTCCAAGTACTCAGCAGTGAGGGACACTCACATCTCTTCCCGGATTTCACCACCATGAAGGAGGAAGAGAAAACATACATCCTGCTGGGGGAAGAAGAGAGAGCAGTGGAGATAGCAGCGCAATATGTGAGCGAATGCCATAGACTGCGAGAAAGAGAACTATGATATGCCATGGACTTCTATGGCCCCCCACCCTGGATATGCCCCAATCCACCTTCCCTATGCCATGGACTTCTATAGCCCCATCCTGGATCTGCCCCCATCCACCTTCCCTATGCCATGGACTTCTATAGCCCCATCCTGGATCTGCCCCATCCACCTTTCCTACAGCCCCTTCCCAACATCCCTACAGTCCCTATCCCTATTCCCTTCTGTACACCTGCTTTGGCAAAACTAATGTGTATTTAGTCCTGCCAATAAAGCTTCTTTGAATCTTGAATCTATATGTAGTATGTATGTAGTATATATATATATGTAGTATGTATATATGTAGTATGTATGTAGCATGCATGTATGTAGTATGTATATTTGTAGTATATATATGTAGCATGTATATATGTAGTATATATATTTGTAGTATATATATGTAGTATGTATATATGTAGTATGTATGTAGTATATATATATATTGTGGGGAATAGATAGCTCAGCTGGGATCTTTGCTTTGGCACAAGCGTGTGGCTATGAAGTCACTTCAGCAGACTAGCAAGTTCCACATGGATATTGACACGGCATATTTATTGTGCACACTTGTTACTCAATGATACACATGCCAAACATGAAATAAAACATCTAAGGCCGTCTGGCCACTAACTAACAATAGCAGGCTAACTACAAAATAAACCTATATAACAGCAAACAAGTCCATGTAATCTTACTGTGTCAGCTCCCAGCTCAGTAGACCTGATAGACTGAGAGCTCCCAGCTCCTCCTGATTATATCAGCTGGACCAGTCAGGAAACCAAAACCTGGATTGAATTAGTGGAGGGGGAACTACCAGTCCTTTCCATGCTGATCACTAAGGAAACCAGGACTGGATTACAGTGAAATAAACTGGCTTCATCATCAGTACAGGGAGACATATGAAATAAAACGGGGAGAAATATACCTGTTTTCTAGTACCTCTCCCCTTGGCACCTCACAATATATATATGTAGTATGTATGTAGTATGTATGTAGTATATATATATATATATATATATATGTAGTATGTATGTAGTATGTATGTAGTATAGATATATGTAGTATGTATGTAGTATGTATGTAAATATGTAGTATGTATGTAGTATGTATGTAGTATATATATATATATGTAGTATGTATGTAGTACATATATATATGTAGTATGTATGTAGTATGTATATATGTAGTATGTATGTAGTATGTATATATGTAGTATGTATGTAGTATGTATATGTAGTATGCATGTAGTATGTATGTAGTATGTATATGTAGTATGTATGTAGTATGTTTTTTTTTGTTTGTTTGTTTTTACATTCAACACATTAGCCGGATGATGGGACTTCTACTGTCCCATCATTGGCTAATGTGCCAATCACTGTCATGGTAGCAGGCATCGCCCGATGGGACTTGTAGTCCCATTGGACGATGCCTGCACAGACCCTTGCAGCCTGCACAGACCCCCGGACAGTCGGCACAGACCCCCGGCAGTCGGCACAGACCCCCGGGCAGTCGGCACAGACCCCCGACAGCCGGCACAGACCCCCAGCAGGCCGGTACAGACCCCCGGCAGTCCGCACAGACCCCCGAGCAGTCGGCACAGACCCCCGGCAGGCCGGCACAGACCCCCGGAAGGTCCGTACACACCCCCGAAAGGCTGTACAAGGACAGAAAAGGGTTTTTCTTATCCCATAGACTTGAATGGGACTTCCGGTATCGGAATCGGCGATACCCGATACTTTTTTTTAGATCAGCCGATCCATTCCGATACGATATTTTTCAGTATCGGCTGGTATCGCTCAACACTAGTGTTGAGCTTTCCGATACCGCAAGTATCGGGTATCGGCCGATATTAGCTGTATTGGAATTCCGATACTGACTTCCGATACTTTTTCGTATCGGATACCGGAATCGGAAGTTCCCATAAAGCTATCAGCCTGCTCGATTTGATTCAGCCAATGGGAATCGTCAGAAGTGTGGGCACATCCTGTTAGGCATGTTAACTATTGGCATGGCTGTGATTGGCTGCTGAAATGACGCCATCATGATGCAGGGTCTGTGCGCATCATGATGCACCGTCTGTGCCAACTGCGGGGGGTCTGTGCCGACTGTCGTGCGTCTGTACGGGCCTGCCGGGTGCCTGTGCCGGCTGCCGGTGGTCTGTGCGGGCCTCTCGGGGGTCTGTGCCGACTGCCGGGTGCCTGTGCCGGCTGCCGGTGGTCTCTGCGGGCCTGCCGGGGGTCTTGTGTGTGTGCAGCCATCGTCCGATGGGACTACAAGTCCCATCGGGCGATGCCTGCTACACTGACAGTGATTGACACATTAGCCAATGATGGGACAGTAGTAGTCCCATCATCCGGCTAATGTGTTGAATGTAAAAAAAAACAAAAAAACATAGTACATACATACTACATACATACATACATACTACATATATACATACTATATATATATACTATATACATACTACATATATACTACATTCATACAGCATACAAATATACTACATACAAACTACATACATACTACATACATGCTACATACATACTACATATATACATAATACATACATACTATATACATACTACATATATACTACATTCATACAGCATACATATATACTACATACATACTACATACATACTACATGCATGCTACATACATGCTACATACATACTACATATATACATACTACATACATACTACATACATACTACATTCATACAGCATACATACATACTACATACATGCTACATGCATACTACATATATACATACTACATACATACTACATATATACTACATTCATACTACATACATACTACATACATACTACATACGTACTACATACATACTACATACATACTATATACATACTACATGCATGCTACATACATACAACATACATATCTAATACATACTACATACATGCTACATGCATGCTACATATATACATACTACATACATACTATATACATACTACATACATACTACATATATACTACATACATATATACTGCATACTACATATATACTACATACAACATACATACATACATACTACATACTACATACATGCTTCATATATACTACATTCATACAACATACATACTGCATACAACATACATACATACATACTACATACATGCTACATAAATACTACATTCATGCAACATACATAGATACTACATACATGCTACATACATACTACATACATACAACATGCTACAGACATACAACATACATACATACTACATACTGCATACATACAACATACATACATTCATACAATACATACATACTACATACAATACATTCATACATTCATGCAATACATACATAGACATACAGTACATATAACATAGAGTACATACTCACCAATACTTGTCACATTGTTCCCCGAAGCCAGTGTCATCTAAGGAAAAATATGAAAATAACAAACAAGCCGTATGCTCCCTGATCCGCAGAAATCCACGCGTGTCCCACGCCGATCTCCCGTGGAGAGCAACAGCATCAGCTGATGCGACCGCTCTGCTCTCCACGGAAGATCGGCGTGGGACACTCACTCGTGGATTTCTGCAGATCAGGGAGTATTTGGTGGTTTGTTATTTTCATATTTTTCCTTAGATGACACTGGCTTTGGGGATCAAAGTGACAAGTAATGGTGAGTATGTACTCTATATTATATGTACTGTATGTCTATATGTATGTATTGTATGAATGTATTGTATGTAGTATGTATGTTGTATGTCTGTAGCATGTTGTATGTATGTAGTATATATGTATGTTGTATGAATGTTGTATATATGTAGTATGTATGTAGCATGTATATATGTAGTATGTATAGTATGTAGTATGTATGTAGTATGTATATATGTAGTATGTATGTAGTATGTATATATGTAGTATGTATGTAGTATGTATATATGTAGTATGTATGTAGTAGGTATATATGTAGTATGTATGTAGTATGTATATATGTAGTATGTATGTAGTATGTATATATGTAGTATGTATGTAGTATGTATATATGTAGTATGTATGTAGTATGTATGTAGTATATATATGTAGTATGTATGTATGTAGTATGTATATATGTAGTATGTATGTAGTATGTATGTATGTAGTATGTATATATGTAGTATGTATGTAGTAG
Source organism: Dendrobates tinctorius (assembly GCF_039654945.1). Taxonomy (NCBI): domain Eukaryota; kingdom Metazoa; phylum Chordata; class Amphibia; order Anura; family Dendrobatidae; genus Dendrobates; species Dendrobates tinctorius. The sequence continues at coordinate 819,558 of NW_027361826.1, read as the reverse complement.
GTATATATGTAGTATGTATGTAGTATGTATATATGTAGTATGTATGTAGTATGTATATATGTAGTATGTATGTAGTATGTATATATGTAGTATGTATGTAGTATGTATGTAGTATATATGTAGTATGTATGTATGTAGTATGTATATATGTAGTATGTATGTAGTATGTATATATGTAGTATGTATGTAGTATGTATGTATGTAGTATGTATGTAGTATGTATGTAGTATATATATATATGTAATATGTATGTAGTATATATGTAGTATGTATGTTGTATGTATGTAGTATGTATATATGTAGTATGTATGTAGTATATATATATGTAGTATGTATGTAGTATGTAGATATGTAGTATGCATGTAGTATGTATGTAGTATATATAAGTAGTATGTATATTTGTAGTATGTATGTAGTATGTATGAAGTATGTATGTAGTATGTATATATGTAGTATGTATGTAGTATGTATATATGTAGTATGTATGTAGTATATATATATATGTAGCATGTATGTAGTATGTATGTAGTATATATATATATATATATATATATATATATGTAGTATGTATGTAGTAGGTATATATGTAGTATGTATGTAGTATGTATGTATGTAGTATGTATGTAGTATGTTTTTTTTTTGTTTTTTTTACATTCAACACATTAGCCGGATGATGGGACTACTACTGTCCCATCATTGGCTAATGTGTCAATCACTGTCATGGTAGCAGGCATCGCCCCGGACTGTCGGCACAGACCCCCGGCAGTCGGCACAGACCCCCGGGCAGTCGGCACAGACCCCCGGCAGCTGGCACAGCCCCCTGGCAGGCCGGTACAGACCCCCTGGCAGGCCGGTACAGACCCCCGGGCAGTCGGCACAGACCCCCGGCAGGCCAACACAGACCCCCGGAAGGTCCGTACACACCCCCGAGAGGCTGTACAAGGACAGAAAAGGGTTTTTCTTATTCCGATACCGGAAGTCCCATAGACTTGAATGGGACTTCCGGTATCAGAATCGGCGATACCCGATACTTTTTTAGATCGGCCGATCCATTCCGATACGATATTTTTCAGTATCGGCTGGTATCGCTCAACACTAGCGGTGATGCTTTGACTTTCCCGGGGTTGGAAGTCTAGAACTGTGATGCACCCTGTATACCTTACTGTTGTCTTGGGAAAAACCATTCTTAAGATAGTCTAAAAGTGTGATTAGCTACTTCAGCATGCGCTCGACCCTTTTCAGGGGGGGAGAGCATCTGGCAAAATTTACACTTATACAGTGGCAACCCAGCACAATTTCTAACCCTAAGAATATGAGCATCATGTTGAAGATAGTGCAGCAAGAAGGTGCTTATATGTTAAGCGCTTCCATGAGGTCCAAGTCCATGGTGTGTTGGTGGCGGGGTAACATTTAAGCTTGCTTCCTCTGTCCCCTCCCACCAACCAGACAACAAACCGGGGATCATCAGCTCTTCATCTCCTGACTGTTGCATGACCATCACGTCTGCCTCCTCATCCACCTGCATTTGTTCCTTGGCTCCTGCCCCTCCAATAACAGTTTGTCTGGTATCATAAGCACTCCTCGATCGCTATAATCCACTCTCCCATGGCACCCGCCAGTGCAATGACAGTCCCGAACTTAGAGATACTGTTATCTCTTCCGCATCCTCTGCTGCTTCCACCTCTTTCTCTGTGACCACTACCTCCTCTTGCAGACTATTTATAGTGTGCTCCAGCATATAGATGACCGGAATAGTGATGCCGATGGCAGCATCGTCAGTGCTAACCATCTTAGTAGCCATTTCAAAACTGTGCGGAAGGATGCAGAGGTTCTTCATCTGAGCCCACTCCGCAACCGTGATTTGCACCATGTCTGTACTGCGTTGGCCCAGGCTATGCAAAAGGACATACTGCACCAGGACTTGTTGACATATTACAAACCAAACGGTTAACTGGTAGGCCGAAAGACCTTTCTAGGGATGCTAGTTGCAGTTGATGAACTGCAGCAAGCGAACGGCATAAGTACCCTTAACTGCTGTCGTTAAAAGACGTATCAGCGGTCATTAAGGAGTTAAAGAAATGTGGAAGAAAAATTAAAAATTTAACTTTTTTTCCAGAAAAATGTTTTATCCTCAAATTTTGAATTTTTACAAGGATATCAGGAGAAAAAGAACCATTCAATTTTTGTGCAATTACTCCTGAGTACACCAATACCCCATATATGGTAGAAAACTACTGTTTGGAGGCATGGCAGGGCTCAGAAGGGAAGAAGAACTATTTGACTTTTGAAGCGCAAAATTGCCTGGAAAGGATATCAGACAGCCATGTTCTTTCCAGAGCCCCTGATGTGCCTAAACAGTGGAAACACCCCACATGGGACCCCATTTTGGAAACTACATCCCTCAAGGAATTTATTTAAATGTCTGATGAGTAGAGTTGAGCGAAACGGGTTTCGCCGATCGAAACCCAACTATAGCGTGAGGTCGGCCATAAGGTCGCCGAGCTGAGCGCCAAAGTCGCGTTTCAAATAACGCTTCCAGCGCCTTTTCTCAGCCAATGATGGAGGACGCACACTGTGGGCAACGCGATGACATGGGCAGTGGCCACCACCATCTTAGAGAAGGGCATTGAAGTGATTGGCTGGCTTTGCGTGGCGTCACAGTGGGTATAAAAGGCTGTGACCGCCGACCACCATCTTGCTTCTGCCGATCTTAGAATAGGGAGAGGTGCTGCTGCTGTTGATTCTGAATAGGGAGAGCGTTAGGCAGGGAAGAAGAAAAAAAAATTGCTTCTGCTGATAGCGCTTTTCACTGTACAGTTAGTGTGCAGTGAAAGGGGAGGATTTTTGTTGTGTGCAGCAGCGCTGGTGGTGATTAGGCTGCCTTTTAAGGCTACCTGCTAGCTGCATTGCTGTGTGCACACTGCTGTTCAAACTGCTTTTTTCAAAGCACTCCAACTTTTATTATTTTGTTCTGGTGAGTTTCCGAATGTTCACTTTTTCACACACCGTATAGCGGTGTACGCTCCTCACACACTACCGTGTACCGGCTGGTATCATGGACAAATAAAAGCTATCTGTGTGTGACTCCAGAAAAAAAAGTCGAGGAGATTTTCCATTTTACCAGGCCTACACCTTATAGAGATGTCCGCTTTTTAAACAGTTTCGTATATCTGCTGTTTGATTACGGTCAAAACTAGACAGAGACAGTGTGTGTCAGTCCGTATACAAATATGCGGAGATTGACAATTTTCCATACAGACACCGTATAGCAGTGTACACTCCTCACACACTACCGTGTACCGGCTTGTATCACGGACAAATAGAAGCTATCTGTGTGTGACTTTGGAAAAACAAGCCGAGGAGATTTTCCATTTTTCCAGACCTACACCTAAGAGAGCTGTCCACTTTTTAAACAGTTTCGTATATCTGCTGTTTGATTACGGTAAAAACTAGACAGAGACAGCGTGTGTCAGTCCGTATAGAAATAGACGGAGGTTGACAATTTTCCATACAGACACCATATAGAGCTGTCCAATTCTCAAACAGTATTGTATATCGCCGTTCGCATTACAATCACATCTATACAGAGTCAGCGTGTGTGTGTGACACTCCGTAAATACATATACGGAGATTGTTAGTTACACAAAAAATGAATACAGCTGTACACTTCTGATACAGTTCCGTATATCTGCTTGCTGGATTACGGTCAAATACATACTGTTAGAGCGTCTGTGACTAACAAAATATATACGTAGATTTAATTTTTTTAGTACACCTTACACAGCTGGACGCTCCTCATACAGTACCATCTCTCTGCTGGTATTTTTGGTACATTTTCCCAAACATGAGGAAGTGTGGTGGAAGAGGCAGCGGAAGTGGGCAGGGGGGCGCAGCTGGTTCTGATGGTGGTGGTGCATCGGCTGGTTCTGGCAAAAGCACAATAGCAGCTAAGGCAGTAGGTGTTGAGCCTGCGTCATCGTCTGGCCCAAGAAGGTCTGTAAGGTTCCCTTTTCTTGAAGTAGGAAAACCGCTTTTAAAGCCGGAGCATCAGGAACAGGTTTTGGCGTACATTGCCGAAACAGCCACCGGCTCTATTGCCTCCTCTTCTGAACGTTCGAAACCTGCAAGCACGGAGTCGTCAGTGCAGGGTTCTGGTCAGGAAAAACACCTTTCCTTGTGTCCTTCACCCCCACCAAAACTTAAGGATGCGGCAGCCCACACTTCAGATTACTCTATGGAGCTCTTTTCACATACCATGCCTGGGTTATCCAGTCAAATCCTGAATTCCCTAGTCCAAGATGAATCTGACATGGAGTGCACTGATGTACAGCCACTGCTAGATGATTCTGCTGGTACATTCACCCAGAGCACTACAGTGCCCTCCCAGTCTACTGAGCCAGAATCTGACCCTGATGAAACTCAGGTGCCCCTTCCCGCATACTATACCACCTTACACGGTGACACAGAGGAAGGTAAAGAGGAAGGTGCAGATGACTTTGAAGAGGAGGTGATGGATGACCCAGTTCTTGACCCGGATTGGCATCCATTGGGGGAGGAGTGTGGCACTGGCAATAGTTCAGATAAGGAGAAGGATCCGCCGCAGGCATTGACATCGCAGCAGCATTTATCTGGCAGGCCCGTACCTGTCCAGAAACGTGGAACAAAAACTAAAAGAGTTGCAGGACAGCTTGGCCAGACGGTCAACTTAGCACAGCGTGCAAGGCCAGAAAAAGTATACCATAGTAGGAAGAGTGCAGTGTGGCACTTCTTTGTCCAAAATCCAACTGATGAGGCAAAGGTTACCTGTAAGAAGTGCAGAAGGACCTTTAGCCGAGGTAAACAACTCCAAAATTTGAATACCAGTTGCATGCTTAGACATTTAATCAACATGCATTTGCAAGCGTGGATGGACTACAAAACCTCAGGTAGCACATGTGCACCTGCTCCGACTGAAGGTAGCCAGCAACGCTCCATCGCTTCCCCCACTGTAAGACCACCGCCACCGTTAAGCACACCACCAGCACTAAATGTGGAGGTGTCGCCGCAAGGCCAAAGCACTCAGGGAATCACAATGGTTTTGCAGCACAACACTGAATCTAGGCCATCACCAACCCCCTCTCACTTCATCCGGTCCACCACTACTTCCCCCATATGCAGCTCTCCAGTCCAGCTCACCCTACCAGACACTCTGTTTAGGACAAGAAAGTACTCATCCTCTCATCCGCGTACACTGTGTTTGAACGCCTACATTGCCAAACTAATCTCATTAGAGATGATGCCCTACCGTTTGGTTGAAAGCAAAGCTTTCCGCGAGCTCATGGCCTACGCTGTCCCACGCTATGACGAACCCAGTTGGCACTTCTTTTCCACAGAGCGCAGTCGCACGAGCACTCCATCTGCAGGTGGCAGTGTTGCACACGAGGTGTCCCACTATCGAACAGCTAGTGGTAAGCGTCAGCAGGCTGTGTTGAAGATGATGTCTTTGGGTGACAACAGACACAACGCGGAGGTACTGGCCGACTACTTGCAGCGATAAACTGAGTCATGGCTGGGCAGTCTACATCTTGAGACAGGCAAGGTAGTTAGTGATAACGGACGTAATTTTGTGGCAGCCATAGCCCGTGCAAAACTCACACACATAACTTGCCTGGTTCACACTTTGAACCTGATGGTGCAGTGCTTCCTTAATAATTATCCAGAGTTAACATCCCTGCTCCATAAGGTGCGAAGACTGTGCTCGCACATCCGTCGCTCAAACGTCCACTACACTCGTATGCAGAAGCTGCAGCGATTGCTCAACCTCCCCAAGCACCGCCTAATCATAGACGTTGCAACAAGGTGGAACTCCACCCTGCACATGGTTGAGAGGCTGTGCGAACAGAGGCAGGCTGTAATGCATTTGTGGGAGGATACACAGGCAGGCAGTTTGAGGGAATACATGGAATTGTCGGGTGTGCAGTGGTCAAAGCTGATTTACCTCTGTAAAGTCCTTCATTGTTTTGAGGAATGCACACGGCTGGTAAGCACAGATGACACTGTCATGAACTCATTTTCTGCTCCACCAGTTGAGAGTTCCCCTTCTGTTCTCCCTCTGGTGATGACAGGAGGTAGTGCTGTTGGTTTAAGTGGTAGTGATCTGCCACCTCATGAGGAAGATAACAATTGGATCTCTGGAGTATCAGACTGGATATAAGACAGGCGACGCCCTATCCGGGTGCTGGTGATTCAGTCTGCTTCTCAGATCCTGGACTTCAGCTCTCTTCCAGTCTTCTCAAGTTAAGTTTGTTTTTTGCTAATGTTCACACTTGTTCTTGTTGGTCAATTCTGTTTGTTGTGTAATCAGCCTGCCCCTGCTGGGGCTATGCTGAAATTCCACTCCTATTAATCAGTATTTGCCAATCTGCTTTTTCTCCCTTATTAGATTGGCCTCTTTTTTGCTCTGTCTCAGAATATATCAGAGTGCTGATATAGGTTTAGAAGTCTAGTGACTTCAGGGTTAATTTTGCTATCAGAAGGTTGGACAATATTTTTGTAGGTTGTTTTTGGCAGATTGCAGACAGTGTCTTTCCTTTTCTGTCCTTTTTAGTTAGCCGGGCCCCATCGTTTGCTCAGCCTATTTTCATGCCTTTGTTTGTATTTTCATCTTTTCACTGTCAATACATGTGGGGGGCTGTCTTTCCTTTGGGGTCTGCTCTGGGGCAGTTAGTTTTCCTCTTTTCCTGCTTTAGGCTTATGTAGTTCTCCGGTTGTGACGAGGCGTCTAGGACCAACGTAGGAACGCTCCACGACTGCTGCTAGTTGTGCGGTTAAGATCAGGGATCTGCAATCTGCATAGTTACCAACTTCTCTGGTTTTCTGAGACTTAGCTTGTTGTCTTGTTTTTCCTCCTCGGTTCCCATTCATAACATGACACCATGATAAGCATGAGCATCCCACTTATGCGTCTGCTCATGCAAAGTTTGACGCACATTAAGGATCAGGCGTGTGCAGCGGAGGAGGATGGAAGCCTTGATGACAGTCAGCCATTGTCTGGTCAGGGAACTGTCCTGGACGAGGTGGAGGAAGAGGAGGAGGAGGATGAGGGGGATGATTATTTTGGGCAGGAGGATGCTTCTCAGGGGGCAAGAGAAAATGTTGGCCTTCCAAGGTCAGGTAAAGTGTTTGTGCGTGACTGCAGGGATGTGGATTTGCCAGAAAGTGCTCCTCCACCCAGCAGTAGCAGTGCATCATTGACACCTGGAACATTGGCCCACATGTGCGATTATGCCTTGCGGATCCTAAAAAGGGACCACCGCATTGCCAAAATGATGAGGGATGACGACTACTGGCTGTCCAGCATCCTCGATCCATGCTACAAAGGCAAATTACACAACATCATGCCACAGGAGAACCTAGAGATAATTTTGGCTAACAAACAAGCAACTCTGGTAAACTGTTTGTTTGAGGCTTTCCCAGCACACAGCAGCGGTGCTGGTTCTCCCACGAGCTGCAGTGGGCACAAAGGAAGAGGTGTTCGTGGTGCACACAGCCAAAGTGGCGTTGGAGACAGGGGTTTAATGACCATGTTGTGGAATGATTTCTCAAGTACCGCTCACACGACTGCTAATACTGCATCAATTAAAAGTGACAGGAGATAGCAGTTGTCAACTATGGTTACAAACTACTTCTCCTCCCATATCGATGTTCTCCCTCACAGGTCATTCCCCTTTGACTATTGGGCCTCTAAACTGGACACCTGGCCTGAATTGGCGCAATATGCCTTACAGGAGCTCGCTTGCCCTGCTGCTAGTGTGTTATCTGAAAGAGTCTTCAGTGCTGCTGGATTAATCCTGACAGAAAAAAGGACCCGTCTGTCGACCCAAAATGTTGATGATCTAACCTTCATTAAAATGAACCATGCATGGGTTTCAAAGGATTTTGTCCCACCTTCCCCTGATGACACATAGGCTGCCAGAAAACTGCCTCGCTTTTGTCCTCCTCTTCCTCGGACTTGCCCAATTCTGCCCTTTGCAGCAGCTGAATGTCCAGCCAACACATCAACATATGCCATTTTCTAAACCTCCCTAACTGGGCTGCCCCCCCAAGGGCTGGGGTCAACACCTGGTGCACCCGGGCAAGTGCTGTTGCTCTGAACAGGTGGATGGGCCCACTGATGGCCGACGGCACTGGCACAAGGCCCCTCATAGTACAACACAGTGTCTCTGATGGTGGCGGGGCCCACTTACCGTCAGACACACCAGCGTACTATGAGGGGCCCTGTGCCAGTACCGTCGACCACGAGTGTGCCCCCCCGCTTGGTCATGGCCACAGCACTTGCAAGTTGCAATACTTACCTCTCCCTGCTCCACCGCTGTGTAGTCTGGGCAGTTAAATCCTTCACAGGGACGGCCACTAGAAATTTGGTGTATTGATCGATGATGGTTAAGATGTAGCTATGGCCTGTCCTGCTGGCCTCTACCTTCAGATGATCAATGGCTACCATTTGTAATGGACGTCAACTTACAAGCGGATGCAGTGGTGCTTTATGATCACCTTTCACAGGTGTGATAGTCACAGACGTGTGACATTCCTGCCAATCCAATAGAATCGCCTACAGCCTGTGGCTTCTGTCTTTTGCACTCCAAAATGACCAGACACATCATGATAGGCAGTGAGGACCATGTCTACATCTCTCCCTGTGATCACAATTTGATGGAGACGAGTAACGGTGATGTGATCCACGCTACTGCGATAAAGCAATCCTTTCTTCACAAAGAACCGTTTTCGCTGTCTCCAAAGACACAGTAATTGAGGGTCTGCATCGCCTCGGCAACATCTACCGGGAGGTTTTCCTGCGATGAGTAATTCCCAAATTTCTGCTAACACTCGACTTTCCATCTGTACTTGTATCCATGTAGTTTCCAGTAGTGGAGAGTCTGGACTGGCTTACTGAGGTTGAAATATATACGAAGTTTTAAAAGTACCACAACACTGTATACTGTTGTACGCTTTCCCTTTTTCTACTTTTTAAATTCTGGTGTAATAGTGAGCCTGTGAGTGTCTGTGTCTGACTCCGGAAGTATAGACGGAAATTTACAATTACCCCTAGACTGGATACACCTGGTATGTGCTGATACAGTACCTTTGTTCAAAATTTTGTATTACGGTATCATTCATAGCGAGTGGGCATGTGTGGTTTACGCCTTCCATATATACGGTGAATCGGAGATACCAATTTTTACCCTATACTCGATACAGCTTGTATCTTGTTATACAGTACCTTTGTTTGACATTTAGTATTACGGTCAAATCCATACTGAGTAAGCATCTGATTACGGGACTATGCATACGGAGATTTCAATTGTACCCTATAATATATATATACTTGCTATCTTGTTATCCAGTACCTTTTTTACAACATTTTTTATTATGGTCAAACCCAGACTGAGTGAGCGCCTGAGGGTGACTCCGGAAATATATACCGAGATTTCAAATTTGGCCAACACAGTATACAGCTGTACGCTTCTGATACAGTAACCTTTTTAGCTATTTAGATTCTGGTGTAATCCATAATGAGCCAGTGAACGTCTGTCTGTTATTCTGGCAATATATTTGGAGCTTTAAGATTACCCCAACACTGTATACAGCTGTACGCTTGTGTTACATTACCCATTTACAGCTTTTCATATTCTTGTGTAATCCATACTGGGCCTGAGAGCGTTTGTGTCTGCCTCCTGAAATGTATACGGAGATTCAGAATGTTTACACTATACTATATATACCTTGTATCTGGTAATACTGTACCCTTTTTCAACTTTATATTTTATTGGGTAATCCATACTGAGCCTGTGAGCGTCTGTGTATGACTCATGAAATATATATGGAGATTTACTATTATCCCTAGACTGTATAGAGCTGTACACTTCTGATACAGTACCATATATCTGCTGGTATTTTGGGTCCATTTTCCAAAACATGAGGAAGTATGATGGAAGAGGACGCGAACGTGGGCATGGGGGGCCACCTGGTACTAATGGTGGTGGTGGTGCATCTGCTGGTAGTGCCAAAAACACAATAGCAGCTAAGGCAGGAGGTGTTGAGCCTGCGTCATGGTGTAGCTCTGGAAGGCCTGTAAGGCTCCGTTTTCTGGGAGTAGGTAGACTGCTTTTAAAGCAAGAGCATCAGGAACTGTTTTTGGCATACATTGCTGAAATAGCCTCCAGCTCTATCGCCTCCTCTTCTGAAGTTTTAAAAAATGCAAGCACTGAGTCGTAAGTGTAGGCTTCAGGTCAGGAGCAACCCCTTTCCTTGTGTCCTTCACCCACACCAAAAGTGAAGGATGCGGCAGCACACACTTCAGATTACTCCATGGAGATCTTTTCACATACCATGCCTTGGTTAATTAAAAATGGGGCCCATCATATACTGGAGCATTCCAAATGGGGGACATCAGACCCTGGAGCAGCATTTACGGGGCCCATTATACACTGGAGCATTAGAAATGGGGCCCATTATATATGGAGCATTATTTGGGCCCATCATATACTGGAGCATCATCCATGAGGCCCATCATATACTGGAGCATTGTAAATGGGGCAGATCAGACACTGGAGAAGCATCTATGGAGCACTTTATACAGTGGAGCATTAGAAATGGGGCCCATTATATATGGAGCATTATTAGGGGCCATCATACACTGGAGCATCATCCATGAGGCCCATCATATACTGGAGCATTATAAATGGGGCAGATCAGACACTGGAGCAGCATCTATGGGGCACAATATACACTGGAGCATTAGAAATGGGGCCCATTATATATGGAGCATTATTTGGGGCCATAACACACTGGAGCATCGTCCATAGGGACCATCATATACTGTAGCATTATGTGGAGCTCATCATATACTGTATGGAACATTATATGTGACCAATTATTCTGTATAGAGAAATATATGGGGCTCATTATTCTGTATGGCGCACATGTGGTGGCCATAACACTGTATGGAGTAATATACTGTCCTGTTTTTGAGCTATTGTACAATTTAAATTAGATTAGTCATGTCATGTAAGCAGTGAAGTATTTGTCATTGTACTATACCTATATTTCTGTGCCATATCGGAGCATCATGAGTTGTGGTATGTGTTAAAGGGGCGCACTGACACTCTTTAGCCCAGGGCACATGAAAACCTGGAGCCAGCCCTACCCCCCCACAACTTTAGCCAAATAACCCCCAGTATTCAATGCGTAACTATTATTATGAAGTAAATTAAGGTTGACAAGCTTCAGTAATAAAAATTGATGTTGTTGGCATTGAAATGGACACTGTAGGTGTGTTTACTGTCCTCCACTTCCTGCCGACTTTGCTTCCCCATTGACTTGCATTGGGTTTCGTGTTTCAGTCGGCCTCCGACTTTTCGCTATAGTCAGCCGATTTTGTTCGACCCTAAAAAAAGGCAAAGTCACTTATCTCTAGTGATGAGCACTTTGTACCCACAGGTGCTTCACAGAATTTTATTAACATGAGCCGTGAAAATAAACAATCACTAGTGTTCAGCGATACCAGCCGATACTGAAAAATATCGTATCGGAATGGATGGGCCGATCTAAAAAAAGTATCGGGTATCGCCGATTCCGATACCGGAAGTCCCATTCAAGTCTATGGGACTTCCGGTATCGGAATAAGAAAAACCCTTTTCTGTCCTTGTACAGCCTCTCAGGGGTGTGTACGGATCTTCCAGGGGTCTGTGCGGACTGCCGGGGGGCTGTACCGGCCTGCCGGGGGGCTGTGTCGGCCGACTGCCCGAGGGTCTGTGCCGACTGCTGGGGGTCTGTGCCGACTGTCCGGGGGTCTGTGCAAGCTGCGGGGGTCTGTGCAGGCATCGTCCGATGGGACTACAAGTCCCATCGGGCGATGCCTGCTACCATGACAGTGATTGACACATTAGCCAATGATGGGACAGTAGTAGTCCCATCATCCGGCTAATGTGTTGAATGTAAAAAAAACCAAAAAAAAACATACTACATACATACTACATACATACTACATATATACATACTACATACATACTACATATATACATACTACATACATACTACATAAATACTACATACATACTACATATATACATACTACATACATACTACATACAGTCATGGCCAAAAGTTTTGAGAATGACACAAATATTATATTTTCACATGATCTGCTGGCCTCTGGTTTTTATGTGTTTGTCAGATGTTTTTATCACATACAGAAATATAATTGCAATCATATTATGAGTAACAAAAAGTTATATTGACAGTTAGAATGAGTTAATGCAGCAAGTCAATATTTGCAGTGTTGACCCTTCTTCTTCAGGACCACAGCAATTCTCCCTGGCATGCTCTCAATCAACTTCTGGATCAAATCCTGACTGATAGCAGTCCATTCTTGCAAAATCAATGCTTTTATTTTGTCTGAATTTGAAGGTTTTTGTTTGTCCACCCGTCTCTTGATGATTGACCACAAGTTCTCAATGGGATTAAGATCTGGGGAGTTTCCAGGCCATGGTCCCAAAATCTCTATGTTTTGTTCCCTGAGCCACTTAGTTATCACCTTTGCTTTATGGCAAGGTGCTCCATCATGTTGTAAAAGGCATTGTTGATCGCCAAACTGCTCTTGGACGGTTGGGAGAAGTTGCTCTTGGAGGACATTCTGGTACCATTCTTTATTCATGGCTGTGTTTTTAGGCAAGACTGAGAGAGAGCCCATTCCCTAGGCTGAGAAGCAACCCCACACATGAATGGTTTCAGGATGCTTGACAGTTGGCATGAGACAAGACTGGTGGTAGCGCTCACCTGGGCTTCTCCGAATAAGTCGTTTTCCAGATGTCCCAAACAATCGAAAAGGGGATTCATCAGATAAAATGACTTTACCCCAGTCCTCAACAGTCCACTCCCTGTACCTCTTGCAGAATATCAGTCTGTCCATGATGTTTTTTCTGGAGAGAAGTGGCTTCTTTGCTGCCCTCCTTGAGACCAGGCCTTGCTCCAAGAGTCTCCGCCTCACAGTGCATGCAGATGCACTCACACCTGCCTGCTGCCATTCCTGAGCAAGCTCTGCACTGCTGGTAGCCCGATCCCGCAGCTGAAACACTTTTAAGAGACGGTCCTGGCATTTGCTGGTCTTTCTTGGGCGCCCTGGAGCCTTTTTGGCAACAAGGGAACTTCTCTCCTTGAAGTTCTTGATGATGCGATAGATTGTTGACTGAGGTGCAATCTTTCTAGCTGCGATATTCTTCCCTGTTAGGCCATTTTTGGGCAGTGCAATGATGACTGCACGTGTTTCTTTAGCGATAACCATGGTTAACAGAAGAGAAACAATGATGCCAAGCACCAGCCTCCTTTTAAAGTGTCCAGTGGTGTCATTCTTACTTAATCTTGACAGATTGATCTCCAGCCCTGTCCTCATCAACACCCACACCTGTGTTAATGGAGCAATCACTGAAACGATATTAGCTGGTCCTTTTAAGGCAGGGCTGCAATGATGTTGAAATGTGTTTTGGGGGATAAAGTTCATTTTCTAGGCAAATATTGACTTTGCAAGTAATTGCTGTTAAGCTGATCACTCTTTATAACATTCTGGAGTATATGCAAATTGCCATTAGAAAAAATGAAGCAGTAGACTTTGTAAAATTAATATTTGTGTCATTCTCAAAACTTTTGGCCATGACTGTACATGCTACATATATATATACTACATACATACTACATACATACTACATATATATATACTACATACATACTACATACATACTACATATATACATACTACATACATACTACATATATACATACTACATACATACTACATATATACATACATACATACTACATACATACTACATATATGCATACTACATACATACTACATATATATACTACATACATAGTACATACTACATACATACTACATATATACATACTGCATACATACTACATATATATATACTGCATACATACTACATACATACTACATACATACATACATACTACATACATACTACATACATACTACATATATACATACTACATACATACTACATATATATATACTACATACATACTACATACATCTATAATAATAAATGCCCTAAGCAACTTCCGGTTGTAACAACTTCCGTCCAGTTGTAACCGGTGACGTCACCGCACACCTCTTTCCATGTTAACCCTCAACACACACACTCCACTCACCTTTCACCATCTCCACTCACGTCCACTCACTCTTTCACTCCACATACGACCCTTTCTCTCACTCCGTCTCTCATACTCACGCCGTCATTGCCGCTGATCCACGATCCCCGACATCTTCTTCCGCCGGCGCCATCCTGGATCCAGACTTCCTCCACGCCGGCGACATGTTCTTGCGGCGACGCCATTTTGGATCGGCGAAATCCCGCGATAGTCAAGATGGCGTCGCCGCAAGAACATGTCGCCGGCGAGGACGACGTCGGGATCCAAAATGGCGTCGGCGAAAACTCGCAAGATTTCGCCGACGCCATTTTGGATCCCGACGTTGTAAACGCCGGCGACATGTTCTTCCAGTGACGCCATCTTGACTATCGCGGGATTTCACGATACTCAAGATGGCGTCGCCGCAAAAACATGTCGCCGGCGTGGACAACGTCTGGATCCAGGATGGCGCCGGCGGAAGATGTCGGGGATCGTGGAGCAGCGGCGATGACGGCGTGAGTATGAGAGACGGAGTGAGAGAAGGGGTCGTATGTGGAGTGAAAGAGTGAGTGGAGATGGTGAAAGGTGAGAGGAGTGTGTGTGTTGAGGGTTAACATGGCAAGAGGTGTGATGCTATCGCATCCTCCCGATGCGATAGCATCGGGCCATAATCTAGTACTACATATATACATACTACATGCATACTACATATATACATACTACATACATACTACATACATACTACATATATATATATACTACATACATACTACATACATACTACATATATACATACTACATATATACATACTACATACATACTACATATATACATACTACATATATACATACTACATATATACAACATTCATACAACATACTTATATACTACATACATACAACATGCTACAGACATACAACATACATACTACATACCATTACTTGTCACTTTGATCCCCAAAGCCAGTGTCATCTAAGGAAAAATATGAAAAATATGAAAATAACAAACCACCAAATACTCCCTGATCCGCAGAAATCCACGAGTGAGTGTCCCATGCCGATCTTCCGTGGAGAGCAGCAGCATCAGCTGATGCGACCGCTCTCTACGGGGCTCAGGAATCCAGTGTCGGGAGGTAGGTTTCCTTCCGCACTGTATTCCTCCGCCACTGTAAATAAATAGTCCCTGGTCTCACTTTATGGCAAATGCTGCGTGGGAACTTTTTCACACAGCAATGCCAAAAGTGAGAATAGGGACTATTTTTTTTTACAGTGGCGGAGGAATACAGTGCGGAAGGATACCTACCTCCCGACACTGGATTCCTTGAGCCCCTAGAGAGCGGTCGCATCAGCTGTTGCTGCTGCTCTCCACGGGAGATCGGCATGGGACATCCGTGGATTTCTGCGGATCAGGGAGTATATGGCTTGTTTGTTATTTTCATATTTTTCCTTAGATGACACTGGCTTCGGGGAACAATGTGACAAGTATTGGTGAGTATGTACTCTATATTATATGTACTGTATGTCTATGTATGTATTGTATGAATGTATTGTATGTAGTATGTATGTATTGTATGAATGTATGTATGTTGTATGTATGCTGTATGTAGTATGTATGTATGTTGTATGTCTGTAGCATGTTGTATGTATGTATGTATGTAGCATGTATGTAGTATCTATGTATGTTGCATGAATGTAGTATATATGTAGCATGTATGTAGTATGTATGTAGTATGTATGTATGCAGTATGTATGTTGTATGAATCTAGTATATATGAAGCATGTATGTAGTATGTATGTTGTATGAATATAGTATATATGTAGTATGTAGTATGTATGTATGCTGTATGGATGTAGTATATATGAAGCATGTATGTAGTATGTAGTATATATGCATGTAGTATGTATGTAGTATGTATATAGTATGAATGTAGTATGTATATATGTAGCATGTATGTAGTATGTATGTAGTATATATGTATGTTGTATGTATGTAGTATGTATGTAGCATGTATGTAGTATGTATGTAGTATGTATGTAGTATGTATATATGTAGCATGTATGTAGCATGTATGTAGTATGTATGTAGTTTGTATGTAGTAAGTATATATGTAGTATGTATGTAGCATGTATGTAGTATGTATGCTGTATGAATGTAGTATGTATGTAGCATGTATGTAGTATGTATGCAGTATGTATGTAGTATATATGTATGTTGTATGAATGTAGTATATATGTAGTATGTATGTATGTAGTATGTATGTAGCATGTATGTAGCATGTATGTAGTATGTATGTAGTATATATGTATGCATGTAGTATATATGTAGTATGTATATAGTATGTATGTAGCATGTATGTACGTAGCATGTATGTAGCATGTATGTAGTATGTATGTAGTATATATGTATGCTGTATGAATGTAGTATATATGTAGTATGTATATAGTATGTATGTAGTATGTATATATGTAGTATGTATGTAGTATGTATATATGTAGCATGTATGTAGCGTGTATGTAGTATGTATGTAGTATGTTTTTTTTTTCTTTTTTTACATTCAACACATTAGCCGGATGATGGGACTACTACTGTCCCATCATTGGCTAATGTATCAATCACTGTCAGTGTAGCAGGCATCGCCCGATGGGACTTGTAGTCCCATCGGACGATAGCTGCACACACAAGACCCCCGGCAGGCCCGCAGAGACCACCGGCAGCCGGCACCCGGCAGTCGGCACAGACCCCCGAGAGGCCCGTACAGACCACCGGCAGCCGGCACAGGCACCCGGCAGGCCGGTACAGACCCACGACAGTCGGCATAGACCCCCCGCAGTCGGCACAGACGGTGCATCATGATGCGCACAGACCCTGCATCATGATGACGTCATTTCAGCAGCCAATCACAGCCATGCCAATAGTTAACATGCCTAACAGGATGTGCCCACACTTCTGACGATTCCCATTGGCTGAATCAAATCGAGCAGGCTGATAGCTTTATGGGAACTTCCGATGCCGGTATCCGATACGAAAAAAGTATCGGAAGTCAGTATCGAAATTCCGATACAGCTAATATCGGCCGATACCCGATACTTGCGGTATCGGAAAGCTCAACACTAACAATCACATATTTTCCACAAAAATGTTGCTTTAGCCCGAAAAAGTTAATTTTAAAAAGGGTAACAGGAGAAAATAAACCATATAATTTGTTGTGTAATTTCTCCTGAACACATCAGTGCCCCATATGGGGTGGGGGACAACTATTTAGGCACACGGCAGGGCTTGGATGGGAAAGAGAGCTAATTAACAGAAGTAGACTGCAGGCGCCATGTTGCATTTGAAGAACTGCTACAATGCCAAAACAGCAGAAGCCATCCGCATGTGACCCCATTTTGGAAACTACACCTCTTGTGAAATTTGTCTAGGGGTGTAGTGAGCATTTAATTTACAGAATTGTGTAACATTGACCTGTGGAAATTAAAAAAAAAAATTTTTCCACTACAATGTTGTTTTAACCCCAACTTTTTAGTTTTCAAAAGGGCTATAAGGAGAAAATGAACCCCAAAAGATGATGTACCTGAATGCAGACTTGTTTTTTGTGGGTTGAGTTGAAGCTTTTATTGGTGGCATTTTGCGGTAGAGATCATTTTGAATCAATTTACATTTACCCAACGCTCTACGCAGAGTAATTACATCAGGGTTTCCAACTAAATATCTGAAACATATGATTCAGATGAAATCCCAGGCAAATCCATTCACTAATAAAGCAGGTGGCGTTATGGACTCTGTTTGGCCTCTGCTTAAGCGGTGTCCGGTTTTTCAGAGGTGCACAAAATTGTGGCCGATCTCGCTTTTGCACACATCTAAAAACATGGCTAAAAAGATGAACGCCACCGAATCATAGGGCAGCCCGAGTCCACTGTGCCTCCATCTGCCCCATTCTAAGGAAACTTGCACTGGGGGTACTGTCTAAATCACGTATTTCTGAGATTTACACGGAAACCACGCCACTGTAAGCGTCAGCATAGAACACAGGATATATGTACATCGAGTCGTACTGTGATCTTTCGGAAGGCAGAATGAGCAAATCAACAGCACGTCAAGACTTGATTTTATTTTTACGCAGTTTTTCGTGCGGTTTAAGTGAGTAGATGACTTTATTCTTCAGGTAGGTGCAAATACAGCGATAACAGGTTTTTTATGTTTGGCTACTACCAAATACTTAAAAGTTTTTTTAAAAAAAAAGTTTTTGCATCGCCATATTTTGAGAGCTATAACATTTATGCATTTCTCTCGACAGTGATGTGAGGGCTTGTTTTCTGCGGGACGAGTTGTTGTTTTTATTGGTACCATTTTTTGGCACTTCATCCATTAAGCTCTCCGAGCAGCGTTAGGGAGACATGCTGAACTGGCCACCAGCCACAAGGAGTTTGCTGAGGAATTCGCAAGAAAGGCCACTGTGGAGCGCCCGCCAGGGCAGTGGGGATACTCAGTACTAGGCCGCTTCTTAAATGGGCAGTGTCATGTCAGCAGTGACCCAGTCCGTGGCCCTGGGCATCCAATTAAAGGAGATATTTACAGGAGAAAAATAAAGGGTTTGTAATCAGTGTTCATGACACCACCTGTTGTTTCTGGTCAGAGGTGACCAGCGCTGCAGGGCAGATCCTCTGGGACTGATGGTGTGATGCAGCAGAGTTGTAATAGCTCTCCAAAGGCAGAGCTGTTGTCCCAGGGCAGTGGGGTTTGGTAAAGATGTTGTTTGGTGATGGTAGATGTAGCAGTGCTGAGTAGGTGTTGCAGAAAGAATTCAGAGGACACAGCTGGGTGCAGTTCCAAAGCTTTACTCACAGTTCTTGTGCGCAAAGATGCCCGCTTGCTGCTGTGTCCTTCAGGTGAGGGGCTCAGTCAACTTCCAGGCAGATGGAGAACACCCTTCCAGAACTCCCTTCAGTATATGCCTTTCCTGGCCATCTCACTGTGCTGATTTCTTGCCTCTTCCTTCCCAACACCTCACAGTCAGTGTCCCAGGCCAGCAGCCCCTGACATTGTCGGGTAATGTCCTCACTGCATTCCCTTGCTCACTTATGGCTGCCTTTCCGGCGAAGATAACTGTGGTTGGTGGCTAAGGTACCTAAAGGTGCCTCTACCTCTAGCTTGCTAGTTGAATCTGATGATATCCCACTAGACAAGGAGGCTGGTATCCCTCTGCGACCTGATTCCTCCACCCGACGTCCGCCGGCTTGGAACGAGCCCCACGGGCAGTATGGTCACTGCACCGTGCCTCTAGGATCCCTTCCCTCTACAGGGAGTCTCCATCAGTCTCTTTCCTTCCAGCAGCTCCCATGACCAGGAGATGCCTCACACACATCCTTCCACTTCTCCCCCTAAGGGAAGACTCCTGTCCTAACTCTATTCTCCCACTCTGAACCTACAAGCTCCACCCACCTTCCATCAACCTTTACTACCCAGGCAGGGTCGAGATTCTTCTCCCGTAGGGTCCATCCAGGGTGCCCAGCTGCTCTAAGGTGTGTGTTGGGTGCATGTGTAAGAGTACTGTCAGGTGCCTGCACCTTACCTGGTGTCACAGACCCACCGCAGACTCCGGTATGTCACAGATGGGGGGATGCGACGCACTGCCGACACATGGCCATCACAGGCACAGGGGGACTTATCTTAGTTATCCCACCACTGGCACCATGTAATAAAAGCAGCAAGCTAGTCTTGCCCTAACATATTATCGCAGGGGAGTTATTTTGAATGCCCCACCACTGCTAACAAGCTTCCACGAACTGCGGGGATTTATGTATATCTCACTTTTTCCAGTTCCATTTTGGAACTCACAGCTCTCCGGCACCCCCCTTACCCTCAGGTCAGTCAGGGAACTACACCTGGGATAATGGGTCGCCAGCTGGCTGCTTCAATGAGGTCTTGCCACCTGGCACGCTGCAGTGAGGGAATTATAAAATGCTCTGGCCGCAGCCACCCCAATTTAGCTTATAAAATCACTTTCCATCACCGTCAGCAGTACCTGGGACCCAGACCACACATCGCCACCACCAGCTATGATTCTCTTAATCAATGAGTTAATTAAGAAGGTCCGTAGCAAACCCCCAAATTAGTAGCTTAATTATCTTAAAGGCACGTGTATGTTCGTTCCTAGAGCGTGAAGACAGACTAATACATTTTTATAATTTATTCCCCAAAAGGGGGGCAGTGATTACACAGATAAAAGTTGTTACAAAGTTGAGACAGTAGGTATGTACAGTACAATGTAAATATAAAATAAATGGGATTAACATAGAAAATCAACACTTACAGTTGCTTAATGGTCTTTAGGCTAACCATGTGGGGAGGAGGTGGAGTCACACGTCTCCCTGCATCTGGGGTCCTTTAGGCATGAAAACCTCCAGCTCGACTAACTAATTTCAGGGGGGAGTACCTTATAGCTTTGGGTTTGTGACATCATGAAAGGGCGGTCTGGTGATGTTCCTCCCCCTGCTCTAGGAGTCACAATTCTGTCTACAAAACTTATAATGACTATATCTCGCAGAGGGTACCTCGTATAAACACGCACATGGTATCATTCTTTTTAGCCTGTCGAGGACAATAATTAAAGACAAAACATGCTGTGGTTATGTCACACCATTTAGGAGAAATCCAGTTCTGTTTCTGGGGGTGCTAGAACCATGTAAATTATGGGCCAGGATGTTGGGTCGATGCATTTTGCAGAAACGTAAGTTTCATTTTTCTGTCATGAATGAGGTGTGCACTAAGGCTTCTTTTAATATTTCCCATAACTGAATTGGCCTCATGGCCAGGACAGACATTCTTTCCACTCAGCTTAATTAACATCCCTTAGCTGTGGAGAATGTTTGCACAGGAAGTGTCTGGTGTAGGGTTACAAAGAGGCACAGAGGAGATACACACAGCTGCAGCTGCTAAGGGGGGGAGGAGGGGTCACCTCTGCAGCGTGTGACAAGCAGAAATCTAATCTGTAGTGTAACAATGGGAGATCTGGAATGTTCCAGTGAAGTCATATCTTACTTATTATTACACCTGGGAAGTGGGATACCACACCTCTGGGTGAGGTGCAGTACCTGTGTGGTGACTGAACCCTCAGGGGCGCCACAGCTGCACCCTGTATTAAAGTAGAATGGCCAAAATTTTCTCTATTGGGACATTATCCTTAAACTGATTTTCTCGTTGCTGCAACCAAATCATCAAAAACCTGGCAGTACAAGTCCCTGCTACAGCTGATTTCAAGGCATCCGCCAAGGTTCCTCAGGTATGTCTCAAATAACAGTCCGCCTTTCTACCTAGTGGGTCCTTCAGGATACCCATGTCCTTAAGGGTAATGTAGATTTCCTAGAAGACTTGGATACTGTAATATCTATTTTTGGGAATTTT
Organism: Dendrobates tinctorius; assembly: GCF_039654945.1. Classification (NCBI taxonomy): domain Eukaryota; kingdom Metazoa; phylum Chordata; class Amphibia; order Anura; family Dendrobatidae; genus Dendrobates; species Dendrobates tinctorius. The sequence goes on along the minus strand of NW_027361826.1, from coordinate 797,966 downwards.
ATCCTACTATGTTGCCCTTTCCTTAAAGGGGTACTTCCTTTTTGAAGATGTGGGTAATGAGCCTTTTTTCTCTGGCCTTTTCCATTACTTTTTGATGAGCATTTGAATGTTCTCATTAACGGGAAATGTCTCTATCAACTTAGCAGCTTTATTATCTGTAAGGCCCATGATGGTGGCCATCACCGCTTTAATCTACCTATCTGTTTCCTCAACAGGGAAGCATGGTCTATCTCCTGCACCACCATCAGAGGGCAAAGAGAAAAAAGAGGAGTCAGATTCACATCACCCTCTGATTTAAGGGATTCATCCGTATCCGATGATTAATTTCCTAGATTCCTTTCTTCCCTTTTTGGCACCCTCTTGTATAAGAGATTTATGTGAATCTTTAACCTCTGTCCTAATAACTGACTGAAAAAACTCATAGCAACATTGGTTTTTTTTTTACAGTTTGTATTTTGAATGCATGCTGAACACAACATTTTCTGTGCCAGTCAACTGGTAACAGGGTCTTGGAAAGCGTACATTCACATTTGTACATTTTATGTTCAATCTGTTTTATTAAACATTTTACAAACAAGTAATATATTATGTGAAAAATGATAATATATAGAATCATAGAAAATATCTAGCATTCAAAATGAGAATACCACTTTTGATATTAAGTCAAACATACCATGGTAGGCAATAACAGTAAACATATGGCGAAATCCAACAAGGTATTCAGGAAAGAAAGCATCCTCTATATCATGTAGAAGAAAGATATAGGATAAGGGTATGTGCACACGTTGTGGATTCTACCGCGGATCCGCAGCGGATTTGGCCCTGCGGGTCCGCAGCAGATTCTGCTGCATTGTACACTACCATTAAAGTCAATGGAATTTGAAAAACGCTGTGCACGTGCTGCGGAAAAATTTGCGCGGATTAGCTGCGGGTTCATTTCCACAGCATGTCATGTCTTAGGGCGGATCTGCAGCGTTTCTGCACCCATTGACTTGCATTGATACGCAAAACCGCAGGTCTCAAAAAGATCTGCGGCTTTGTTGCGGATGAAACGCTGCAGATCAGGAGGGGAAAGAGTGTGGGCGGAGTGTGGGCAGTGACTATGTGTATGTTTGTGGGCGGTGACTGGGCGTGTATGTGTGGGCGGGCTGTGTGTGTGCGGGGGTCTGCGGGGCTCATCGGGCTGTCGGGGGGTCTGTGCGGGGCTCATAGGGCTGTCCGGGTGTCTGTGCGGTGCCTGTGCGGGGGTCATCGGGTGGTCTGTCGGGGTCTATGCGGGGGGTTACCAGGCCTGTGCGGGAGTCATCAGGCTGGCGGGGTCTTGCGGGGGGGCTGCGGGGCAGTCCGTGGGTCATCAGTCTGTCCGGCGGGGGGTCTGCGGTGGTGTGTGTGTTTCTTTGTGTGTATGCAGGCATCGGGCTATGCTTGCTACCCTGACAGTGAGTGACACATTAGCCAATGATGGGACAGTAGTAGTCCCATCATCCGGCTAATGTGTTGAATGTAAAAAAAAAGAACATACAATATATAACATGCAGAACATATGACATACAGAACATACAACATATAACATACAGAGCATATAACATACAAAACATACATATAAGATACACAACATACAACGTATAACATACAGAACATACAACATATAACATACAGAACATACTTATAAGATACAGAACATGCAACATATAAGATACAGAACATACAACATATAACATGCAGAACATACATATAAGATACAGAACATACAACATATAACATACAGAACATACAACATACATATAACATATAACATACAACATATAACATCCAGAACATATAACATCCAGAACATACATATAACATCCAGAACATACAACATATAACATACAGAACATACATATAACATACAGAATATACAACATATAATATACAGAACATATAGCATTAACCCAACAATCAAAACAAACATAATGGTAATATGTGGCCAGGAACTGGTAGAAGACCCATATAGTTCCCCCACTTAGTATAAGGACACACCAATAAGTGTGGAATACTCCCAACAACATGCAGAACACCAAAAAAATGGAGTAGCCATAAACCACAGACAAAGAGATTTATATATATCATAGAAAATACATCTTTATTACGTTAAAATATCAACCATTTATAATACATGAGGTTATTTAAAGGTGCAATCCAGATTAAACAAACAGCAAGGGATCGCCGCAATAAATTCAATTAAGGCAAAGAAAAGGACAGAGGTGCAAGTATACAGATACTAGTGTACAAGGTACTGATAAATATTGCAATAGGCCCAAATGATTATATTAAACCACCAAGCACCAGCTATGCAATAAAGAATACACCAACTGCAGGTAAGTTTCTAATGAGAACACCGGGATTAATACCCATAGTGACCAATACGCATGTTAGCACTTACCCATAATGCCAATATTATGAAGGTGAACGCCTCGCCGTTGCTCCCAACACGCGTTTTGCAACAGCTTTATCAAGGGGAGATGATACCCCCCCCCACAAGTGACCCCATTTTGGAAACTAGACCCCCCAAGGAACTTATCTAGATGTGCCTTAACAGTGGCAATACCCAACAAGTGCCCCTTTTTGGAACTAAGCTACTGTTTCCTGGTAAGTGAATTAAGTGACCCCTGAACTCACCACAGATCACCACAAGGGAAGGAGCACCATTTGACTTTTTCAATGCAGAATTGGCTGGAATTGAGATCAGACGCCATGTTGCGTTTGGAGAGCACCTGATGTGCCCAAACAGTGGAAACCCCCAATTCTAACTCCAACCCTAACCCCAACACACCCCTAAACCTAATCTCAGCCCTAACCATAGCCCTAACCCTAACCGGAAAATGGAAATAAATACATTTTTTAATTTTATTATTTTTCCCTAACTAAGGGGGTGATAAAGGGGGGTTTGATTTACTATTTATAGCGGGTGTTTGGCAGTTGTCATACGCTAAAAGACGCTTTTTATTGTAAAAATAGTTTTTGAATCACCACATTTTGAGAGCTATAATTTTTCCATATTTTGATCCACCGAGTCATGTGAGGTCTTATTTTTTGCGGGACGAGTTGAAGTTTTTATTGGTACCATTTTCGGGCACGTGACATTTTTTGATCGCCTTTTATTCCGATTTTTGGGACGCAGAAGGAACAAAAACCAGCATTTCAAGAATTTCTTTTGGGGGTGCGTTTACACCGTTCCGCATGCGGTAAAACTGATAAGGCGGTTTTATTCTTCGGGTCAGTACGATTATAGCAATACCTCATTTATGTCTTTTTTTATAATTTGGCGCTGTTATGCAATGAAAACAATTTTATATAAAAAATAATTATTTTTGCATCGCTTTATTCTGCGAGCTATAACTTTTTTTTTTCGCTGATGATGCTGTATGGTGGCTCGTTTTTTGAGGGACAAGATGACATTTTCAGCGGTACCATGGTTATTTATATCCGTTTTTTTTATCGCGTTATTGCACTTTTTGTTCGGCGGTATGATAATAAAGCATTAATTTTTGCTTTTTTCTTTATTTTTTAAGGGGTTCGCAAAAGAGGTTAACTAATGGGACAGTTTTATAGGGATGGGGTCGTTATGGACGCGGCGATACTAAATATGTGTACTTTTATTGTTTGTTTTTTTTATTTCCAAAAAATTAATTTATTAGGGAATATTTTTTTTTTTTACATTTTTTTAGCGATTTTTTATAAATTATTTTTACTTTTTTTTTTAACTTTATTATACTGTCCCAGACACATGACAGATCGCTGTGACAGATCAGCGATCTGACACAGGCAGTGCAGAAGGCTTCCTCATCGCGCTGCTTCGGGGGGCTCAGGGAAGCACGGAGGGAGCCCCTTCCTTGCCGATGCTTCCCTAAACCCCCAGTACACTGCATTCGTGTTTGATCGCAGTGTGCCAGGGGCTAACGTGTCGGGGGCGGTCCGTGACCACCCCTGACACATAGTGCCTGGTGTCAGCTGTGATAATCAGCTGACACCCAGCCGCGATCAGCCCCGTGAGCGCAGCTAATCACTATGACGTACTATCCCGTCCTTGGGGGGATAGGTCGTCATATGGCAGAAAGTGTTTAAAATCATGTATATGTTAATGCGCAAATTCTTATGTAACTGTAAAAGTCAGAGGAACAAATTATGGAAATCAGGTGAGTCCTGAAATAAAATTCATCCACTCCAAATCCTTCTAAATTATTGTTCGTTCCATTGCATTCTGCAGACAGCTCTTCCATTTTACACAGATTGACCATTTCCTTATACCAGTCTAATATGTCGGGGGGGGTTGTAAGTTTCCAAAACTGCGGAATTACCATTCGTGCTGCTGTTAGACAAAACCGAAGAATATCTCTTTTCTGAGTTCCTATTGCAGAAGGTAACATTGACAGAAGAGCTATTTGAGGGGACCTTACTACACTGTTTCCCGTCATTCGTAGATAACTGTCAAAAACCTTCTCCTAGAATGGCTTGATCTTAGAGCATTCCCAGCAAATGTGAATCATAGAGCCCACCTCCCTCTCACATCTCCAGCAAACCCCTGAAACTGCTGGATATATTGTGTACAGTTTAGAAATGTAATGATACAATCTCATAAGTATTTTATAGTTCTTCTCTTGTGAAATCCCAGCGCTAGCAAGTTTATGAGTGAAGAGAAACCCTCTTTCCCATTCCAGAGAAGACAAGCTTAGCCCCAAGTCTCTCTCCCATGCCTGCTGAAATGTTAACTTCTCCACTTCACCCTCTCTGCTCCATCCCCCATAAATCACTGATATAGAATGTGGCAGCTTATTTTCTTCTAAGAACAATTTCCCCAAAAAGGTGAAGTTTGAAATTGAAATTTTAGCAAAATTATGTGCCACTAGGAAGAATTGTAATTACAAGTATTCAAACCAACTAATTTTCTCATTTGGAAACTGAGCCTGTAAAAAAGACAAAAGAAGGCAACTCCCCTTCTTCTAGCACCTGAAACAATCAGGTATCCTCCACTGCCCTCTGACCGAGAAAAGATCCGTTCAAGTATCCAGGGAGAAAGGATGGATTGAAAAACATTGATGTAAGTGGGCTTGTTCTGCCTTCTTCCACGTATGACGCTGTGTGGATTCCAGCATACGGCTTTCATCCACTCCCAGAAACAAGACTGTATGGGTGCTTAAGTCTGTATTTATTGAGATGGTATGGACAACAATGGGAGATGATAACAGATGGTATAGTAGAACACAATAGTAGATGAGATCAGGGGTTGTTGTACAAAGTTGTAGATGGTATCAGAGATTGTTGAACACAGTTATGGATGATTCAGGTAAAAACTATAAGAAACAGATAATGCAGCATGTCAGTACTGGTAGACAATATACATCAGTACTGGCAGGTAATCACAGCAATACAGGGTATTATCACAACAGTAGCAATGATACAGGATGCTGTTATATCAGTAGCATGCATTATATTGAAGTTGAGCAATATAACATACACAGCAGTAAAAGAGAAAGAAATATCTAACACAACTCATGGTTGCCAGCTTTGCATTCACTGACCAGAGGATGCATATCCAGAGGATGCATATAACTAACATGCAGTGAAATAACATTACAGAAGCTGAACATGCATTACAGACATCATGGGAGGTGCATTATGGCTGCTAACACAGATGCATAACACATAATTGCGCTTGTTATAAGCAGTGGTTTTGCAGAGAGCTGAGCTCATGTGAGCTACACAGACCAGCTGAAAATGGTTACATGTTGTTGACCAGGGAAGGAAAAAGGGCGGTTCTGAACAGCTAACCATTTAGAGGCAACTGACACCTAATGGCCATAGCTGGAAAGTCACTTGAAATATCTTGCTGCACAGAATGGGCAAAACAGGGCTAATATTCCTATCTGGGAGCCCCTTCTTTCTCAGAGTGTGCTGTTGTGAATTCCCTTGCTCGGAGTTCTGAGCCAAAGCTCCCTCTGCTGGTTACTGAGAGTAGTGGAGCTGGCCAGGTTGATGGAAGTTCCTCACCTGATGACAATAATTGGGAACCTTGGATTACTGGCTGGGAGCATATAATTGAGCTGGCTGCTCTTGGAAGTTGCTGGTGATTTCCTCCTTGTGCATTTGGAGTTCTTTTGTCCCCTGCCTGATCTGCATGGTTCAGTTAAGTGATTCTTTTGCTAATCCTTTGCATCTAATCTGGTTGTGCCTTTTTTTTGCTTTCTGCTTTGTTGCTAGGGTTCAGCGTGCTCCCTGCTGGGGGCAGCGCTGGGCCCTGCTTCATATGTTACAGCTTGTTCAGTCCCGTTTTGTTAGTATCTTTTTGCTTTGCTTCCAGTTTATACCAGAGTGCTGATCTAGTGGGGGTGAGGTCGTGTGGCCTCAGGTTTTTTGTATATCAGAAGTCCTGGACTTTTTTAGGGTTTTGTGCGTAATTGCAGACAGTATCTTTTCTGTCCTGTCCTGTCTACAGTCATGGCCAAAAGTTTTGAGAATGACACAAATATTATATTTTCACATGATCTGCTGGCCTCTGGTTTTTATGTGTGTTTGTCAGATGTTTTTATCACATACAGAAATATAATTGCAATCATATTATGAGTAACAAAAGGTTATATTGACAGTTAGAATGAGTTAATGCAGCAAGTCAATATTTGCAGTGTTGACCCTTCTTCTTCAGGACCACAGCAATTCTCCCTGGCATGCTCTCAATCAATTTCTGGATCAAATCCTGACTGATAGCAGTCCATTCTTGCAAAATCAATGCTTTTATTTTGTCTGAATTTGAAGGTTTTTGTTTGTCCACCCGTCTCTTGATGATTGACCACAAGTTCTCAATGGGATTAAGATCTGGGGAGTTTCCAGGCCATGGTCCCAAAATCTCTGTTTTGTTCCCTGAGCCATTTAGTTATCAGCTTTGCTTTATGGCAAGGTGCTCCATCATGTTGAAAAAGGCATTGTTGATCGCCAAACTGCTCTTGGACGGTTGGGAGAAGTTGCTCTTGGAGGACATTCTGGTACCATTCTTTATTCATGGCTGTGTTTTAAGGCAAGACTGAGAGAGAGCCCATTCCCTTGGCTGAGAAGCAACCCCACACATGAATGGTTTCAGGATGCTTGACAGTTGGCATGAGACAAGACTGGTGGTAGCTCTCACCTGGTCTTCTCCGAATAAGCAGTTTTCCAGATGTCCCAAACAATCGAAAAGGGGATTCAGCAGAGAAAATGACTTTACCCCAGTCCTCAACAGTCCACTCCCTGTACCTCTTGCAGAATATCAATCTGTCCATGATGTATTTTCTGGAGAGAAGTGGCTTCTTTGCTGCCCTCCTTGAGACCAGGCCTTGCTCCAAGAGTCTCCGCTTCACAGTGCGTGCAGATGCACTCACATCTGCCTGCTGCCATTCCTGAGCAAGCTCTGCACTGCTGGTAGCCCGATCCCACAGCTGAAACACTTTTAAGAGACGGTCCTGGCGCTTGCTGGTCTTTCTTGGGCGCCCTGGAGCCTTTTTGGCAACAAGGGAACCTCTCTCCTTGAAGTTCTTGATGATGCGATAGATTGCTGACTGAGGTGCAATCTTTCTAGCTGCGATACTCTTCCCTGTTAGGCCATTTTTGTGCAGTGCAATGATGACTGCACGTGTTTCTTTAGAGATAACCATGGTTAACAGAAGAGAAACAATGATGCCAAGCACCAGCCTCCTTTTAAAATGTCCAGTGGTGTCATTCTTACTTAATCATGACAGATTGATCTCCAGCCCTGTCCTCAACACCCACATGTTAATGGAGCAATCACTGAAACGATGTTAGCTGGTCCTTTTAAGGCAGGGCTGCAATGATGTTGAAATGTGTTTTGGGGGATAAAGTTAATTTTCTAGGCAAATATTGACTTTGCAAGTAATTGCTGTTAAGCTGATCACTCTTTATAACATTCTGGAGTATATGCAAATTGCCATTAGAAAAAATGAAGCAGTAGACTTTGTAAAAATTAATATTTGTGTCATTCTCAAAACTTTTGGCCATGACTGTAGATAGCTTGGGCCCCACCGTTTGCTCAGTCTGTTCTCTGCCTGTGTTTGTGCCTCATCTTGTCTCACCGACAAAATATATTTGGGGGCTGTCTATTCCTTTGGGGATCTGCTCCGGGGCAGTTTAGATTTCACCTTTCTGTCTTTAGGCTTAGTTAGCTCTCCGGCTGTGACGAAGCATCTAGGGCATCATAGGAATGCTCCACGGCTACTGCTAGTTGTGTGGATAGGAACAGGGGCCTGCAATCCGCTTAGTTACCAACCTCTCTGGTCTTCTGGTGGCTTAGCCTATCCCTGCCATCCTCCTCGGTGACCCATTCATAACAGAATCACCAGCCCAAACCGCAGACTCTAGGGTACTCAAAAGAAGGAAAGAATTGTTAAAAAAAAAAAAAAAAAAAAAAAAAAAAAAAAAAAAAAAAAGGGTGTCAGAATTTTTTTTCCTCTTTTTCTCTGGGGCCGTAGGATGATTTTTTCTTTAATGGAGACTAAGCAATTGTCTGATCGTGTTGAGCAGCTCGCTGCTGAAGTGCGGGGAATTTCTGCTTATCTTGCTAAATCATCTGCTGTAGAACCAAAGATCCCTACTCCTGATGTGTTTTCGGGGGATCGGTCAAAATTTTTGAATTTCAAGAATAACTGTAAACTATTTCTTACTTTGAAGCCTAATTCATTGGGGAGCTTGGTGCAGCAGGTTAAAATTGTCATCTCCCTGCTGCGCGGCGATCCCCAGGATTGGGCTTTTTCTCTGACACCTGGAGATCCTATTCTGGCTAATGTGGACGCGTTTTTTCAGGCCCTGGGGTTGTTGCATGATGAACCTAATGCTATTGATCAAGCTGAGAAAACCTTATAGGCATTGAACCAGGGTCAGGATTCTGCAGAGTTATATTGTCAAAAATTTTGAAAGTGGGTGGTCCTTACTAAATGGAATGACGATGCCCTAGCAGCTCTCTTTCGGAAAGGTCTGGCAGAAACCGTAAAAGATGTTATGGTGGGATTTCCTGTCCCCTCTGGTCTTAACGACTCCATGTCATTAATTAGCCATTCAAATTGATCGACGTTTACGTGATCCGGCGTTTAATACTCCGGAGGGACATTTTGAGTACCTGGTGATGCCTTTTGGGCTCACTAATACCCCTTCCGTCTTCCAATCTTTTATGAACGATATTTTTCGGGACCTTGACCAAAGGACCTTGTGGATAAGTTTTTGATCATGAACATAACTATGACGTGAGGAATCGGGAATTATTGGCCATGAGGTGGGCATTTGAAGAGTGGAGACATTGGTTGGAGGGATCTAGATATCAAGTTGTGGTCCTCACCGATCACAAGAATTTGATTTATCTTGAATCAGCCAAGCGCTTGACTCCTAGACAGGCTAGGTGGGCCTTGTTTTTCATGCATTTTAATTTTGTGATCTCTTTTCGTCCAGGCACTAAGAATGTTAAGGCGGACACCCTTTCTAGGAGTTTCTTTGCGGATTCTCTTGACGTGACCGAGCCTACGACCATTCTAAATGAGGGTGTAGTTCTTTCCGCCATCTCTCCTGATTTGAGACGTGCCCTGGAGGAATTACAGGAAAATAAACCTGAACGAAGCCCTATGGGAAAATTGTATGTCCCTGACCAGTGGAGGAAAGAGTAATGTCTGAAATTCATTGCTCCGCGTTGGCTGGTCATCCAGGTATCTTTGGTACCAGAGATTTGGTGAGTCGGTCTTTTTGGTGGCCTGCCATATCTCGTGATGTTAGGAATTTTGTGCAGTCCTGTGGGACTTGTTCTCGGTCTAAGCCCTGTTCTCGTGCTAGAGGTTTGTTGATGCCCCTGCCGGTGCCCAGGAGGCCATGGACCCATATCTCAATGGATTTTATCTCTGATCTCCTTGTCTCTCAGAGAATGACTGTCATTTGGGTGATCTGTGATAGATTTTCGAAGATGGTCCATCTTGAACCACTCCCAAAGTTGCCATCTTCTTCTGAGTTGGTGCCCTTGTTTTTACAACAAGTAGTTCGTTTGCACAGGATTCCTGAGAACATTATGTCGGACAGAGGGGTCCAGTTTGTTTCCAGATTTTGGAGGGCCTTTTGTTCCAAACTGGGAATTCAGTTGTCTTTCTCCTCTGCATTTCATCCTCAGACCAAAGGGCAGACTGAGAGAACAAATCAGACGTTGGAGTCCTATTTGAGATGTTTCATATCTGCTGATCAGGATGATTGGGTCTAATTTTTTTGAAGAAATCTTGGAATATCCTGCAGACTGACCCCATTCTAGCAAGGATCATCCCAGATAAACCACAAATTACTTTCAGGAGAGCGAGGAATCTACGAGACCATCTTGTACGTAGTCATTACGTTGGAGATCCACCTAAGACCTTTTTGGATAATTTTACTCGTAGCAAGAAGGGTGGTAGTGCGGCCTGTGGTCATTGTGTGGCGTGTGTGAATATGATCAGTGATAATAAATTTACGGATTCTACAGGGCAGAAACAATTTAAGATTGAGAAAAATATCAATTGCCTATCCCGTAATGTGATATATTATGCCACATGCCCGTGCTCCCTGATCTATGTAGGTCTTACGACCAGACAATTGAAGGTTAGGATCAGGGAGCATGTGCTGGGCATACAGGCCGCAGCCAATGAAGAGGAGGTGCACTTGCTGAAGACTCTACCGAGACACTTCAAGCTGCACCATAACTGCGACAGCAGTGGCCTTAAATTCAAGGGCATTGACATGATAGATATGGGGATTCAGGGTGGCAGAATTTCCCAACGCCTAGCTCAAAAAGAAACGCGTTGGATTTGGACGCTAAATACGGTACATCCCAATGGATTAAATGAAAGTCTGTCTTATGTTCCATTCTTATGATTTCAGTCTCGTGTTCTGGGACTGTGCTTTGGTATACCATGATGCGGTAGTTTTTATGCATTGGTTTTAATTTTGTTTTCTTTTAAGTTTATTATTAGGGTCGGGTGTACGGGGTCGTTTTGGGACACAAATCTATTGCTCCTGATTATAGAGAAGGCATCCTATGGCACTCACGGAAGAATCTTGAGAAGAGTTCCGATTTTATCCATTTTGGACGCAAATTGTGGGCCGCAGATGTCCGGGAGACGGATGATGTGTTCGCTGGCTCTCTTCTTTGAAGACTCCGCATGGACTGTCAATGATATGGCCTTTTTTTATATATAGTCTGTTTTTGTTTTGTTTTTTTCTGCTTCCCCTTTTCCTTTTTTTTTTTCCCTCCCCCCCCCCCCTTGTTCTTTCTCTTCCCTCCCCCCCTTTGGCATGATTTGCCTATATATATATATGTGTGGAGTATATTGCATCTACAGAGTGATTTAATTCTTTGTGGTATCATATATCTATATTGATTCCATAGGGTTTTATCTATTATCACATTGTGGCCAGTGTATACTTTTATAAGGGCTATATATATATTCAACGAGATTGTAAAAGTATATTGTTGCCAGTTTATATCCTCACAATGATAGTATAAATGCTTAATAAAATTGCAATTCTGATCAAGTATTATATTATACATGGGTTATATGTTGGCTATATATGCAGCACCATGGACTCTATTGTCATGTTCTATTGGGGTTTCCTTTTTTCTCCCCTTTCTCCCCCCCCCCCCTTCTTTTTCCCTTGTTCCCTTTTCCTTTCCTTCTATTTTCTTTTCTTTTTCCTTTCACTCCTCCCCCTTCCTCCTCCCCCCTCCCTTTCTTTCCTTCCTTTTCTTTTTCCTCTCCCCCCTCTTTTCTCTTTCTTTCTTCCATTATAGGAATATTAGGAAGATCATCCGTTTAAAATGAAGATCCAATGTTACCCTTTTCTTTTCCCCTATTCCCTTCCCTTTTTAATTCATATTGTGATGTTGTTTGTTTGTAGTTGTTCCATTTGGGTCTTTTGCCCTATTGTAATATGTCCGCCGGGGTTACAAGTGCCGCGCATGCGCGCCCGCAGCTCCTTCTGTATGACGTGCCCAGCCAGTGTCGGGCATCGGATCACGTGGGCCCGCGTGTTTCCGGCCGCGTCAGTGGTGGGAGGCGCTTCTGCAGTGGAGCTGCGGGCGGCGTGTCCGCGGCACTTCCAGTGAGCACACATAAAAGTGTGCACCATGCATGTCTTACTCATGCCCCCTGAGGAAGGAGCCCTAGAGCTCCGAAACGCGCGTCGGGGAGTCGAGCAGTCCGCCCGGTCATCCTGAATTAGTGAGGTAATATTACACTGTGAAGTAACCCTTTCAGGGTTGGCTATATGTATGCCTGACAGTGTTGGGAATTTTCCCTGTGTTTCCTTATGAACAGTCTCTCTTACTGATAGAGCGCCTAAAAGGACCTATTTACCTCCTTATCTGTTATAAATTATGAATATAAGTAATGGTTTATTCTGGAACTGGGTTTGACTGGGGCTAGACTGCTTGATTTGCACTTTGCACTATTTGCACTTTGGTTGCTACTTGCATATGTCCTCCTTTGTCCAATAAAGATGTTTAATACCTTAATACTACGGATCTATAGTTGCATTTTCTCTGTGGTTTTCCACATCCCTCACACTGAAGAGGATAAGGGCTCTGAGGAATCTTCCTTTCTCCTAGGGGCAGCTGAGGAGACCAACTGAGAAACTCACTCCCCTTTTCCTCTTAGAGGATTCCCCTTGGAATAGACTTTAGAGAATCCTTAACTTCCATCCTGATAATTTCCCTCAGACTTGTAGTAAAGTCAGGGGTCTCTTCCACCCCCTCAGAAGCGGGGAAAGTGTAAGGAACTATGTATGCTAAATAGGGACTTCCACCCCCTAGCTTTTTTTTCTTCTTTAACCCCCTACTGTATACATGGCCGACAGCTTTTTAGGGTGTCTGGCAAGGGACAACTGCAAAGGGCGCACTCCGTTTTTCACTTTGCCACAACACTGCATCAGGGCCCATTCACGAAGATCTCTGACCCAAGCAGGAGGAGTAGGTACTGGATCACGGGGCAAGCTGGATCCTTCAGTCTGGGGGAACTTTTGCGGCTGGACTGCCTGCTCGTCAGTCTCTTTAGCTGGGTTTTGGTATAAGGCCTCCCTGCTCCAGCTGAACCACGGGAGCTTCTGACTCATCCCTTGCTGCAGATGTGCCAAAGCACTGTGCAGCATCTTCGTGGCTTTTTTATAACCCTCCCCCCCAATGCACTCCGCCACCCCAGCGGCGCACAAATCGCAAGAGCAGACATCTGACTTACATCCGGCGTCCCCAGCTGTGTCACTCCCGGCGCTGAAAAAGCCGGAGAACAGGAGCACAGCGCCCCCACACACGCCAGCCGGCGACAGACGCAGAGCCGAGGCCCGCAGGAAGACCAGCACCAGGAGGACCCAGGGATTTTGGGGGGGGGGGGGGGAAGAATACTCACCTACCGACTCTGGCCTCGCACACTGCCGTGAAGTCCTACCCGGACCCACCGTGGCGCTTCCAGGGACTCCGCACTGACCGAGGTAGGAGACCCCCTCACTACCTGGGTCGGTCAGCCAGCCTGAGGATTCCTGATGTCCATGATGTACGGATCTGTAGGGAATCCTGTCCTTCAGGAACAGGAAACCAACTGATGCATGGGAGAGGTGCCACCCTTATGCATCTGTAGGTTTTCCTGTTCCTGAAGGGCAGATCCCCTCTCAGGTGGTGCCGTCATGGACGATGAAATAAAACTAGGATTAGTCTAGAAAAAAAAAAAAAAAAAAAAGACGGCTGAAGGGCGATCTAATAACCATGTATAAGTATATAAGGGGACCATATGCCAGGAGTGATACCTTTCTTGGCTAACCAGAAAATATTTTGTTTGCAAGCTTTCAGAGCAGATGCTCCTTCAGGTAAGATTACAAATAGATTAATAAGAAAAAAGCACGAGATTTAGTGGATACTAGCACTGTTGCTTTTTTCTTATTAATCCATTTGTAATCTTGCCTGAACAAGGATCCTCTGTGCTCAGAGCTTGCAAACATATTTTCTGGTTAGCCAATATAAGTATCACTCCTAGAATACTTTTGTCATCATTGGGTAGAAAAGTATTCGCATCGATTTTTCTGGCCAACACCGTACTACAATATAATGTTATTGTACATTAAGGGGATAATACAACAATATTGTACCTTACAGTTATTAGGTTCTTTAAAAAGGACGTAGATCTGTGGATTTATACTGATGGAATATAGGCTGAACTGGTTGGACAAGTGTCTTTTCAGCCTTGCTATGTTACTCGTTTGTGGCTGAGAATTGGGGGGGGGGGGGGTGAACCTCAGACCTCTTGACAGGGGTAAGAGGACAAACCACCTAATTCCCCTTAGACTAAGTTGATCCTCTTGGTCGTGGAAGATGTGCGAAAGGGGCCTTTTAACCCCTTGTGTTTCCAGACCCTGAAAGGATAAGGACAACCTCCATGGTGCTGCCAGGAGAGGATTTTTGGGGCATTTGTTTTTATGTATCAGTTAATTAGCTTTACTAATTCAGTTTAATTGCACTGTACCTGTAAACGTCAGATGCTATACAGATTTATGAAAGGTATCCACTGTGAAGAACAAAATCAAGTGTAACTAAAACCTATCTAAGGCCACGTTAACACGTTCCGTATTTGATCTGTATTTTAAATCAGTATCTGTAAGCCAAAAACGGGAGTGGAACAATCAGTGTGAACATGGCTCAAAGTTAACTTCAGTTTGGCAATGTGTATTATTGTTTTCAGCAAAGTATTCGGAATGTATATAAAGTTCATGCACATTTTTAACCCCTTTGCGACCAGAGGTATTTTTGCATTTTTGTTTTTCACTCCCCTAATTCACAGAGCCATAAATTTCTCATTTTTCAGTCAAAATGGCCATGTCTGGGCTTGTTTTTTACAGGACGAGTTGTACTTTTGAGCGACACCATTGCTTTTAACATAGTGTACAGGCAAACGGGAAAATTTTTTTTTGAGTGTGATGAAATTGAAGTGCAATTCCAGTTGTTTTTTGGTTTGGCTTTTTTACTATGTGCACTAAATACTAAAACTGACCTGCCATTATGATTCTCCAAGTCACTACAAGTTCATAGACACCAAACCTAACTAGGTTCTTTAAGTGGTGAAAAATATAAAAATCACAAAGTCAGTTAAAAAACTTGCACCATTTTTGCAATACCTGTAGCGTCTCCATTTTTTGTGATCTCTCGTTGGGTGAGGACCTATTGTGTGCCGAGCTGATGTTTTTAATGATATTTTGGTGGAGATCTGATCTTTTGATTGCCAATTATTATAATTTTAATACAATGTTGCGGCGGCCAAAAAAACTAATTGTCGTTTTGACTCATTTATGCCGTTTAGATAGATAGGGCAATTCTGATCACAACGATACCAAGTGTGTATGCTTGATTTTTTTCTTTGAATGGGGCAAAAAGGGGGGTGTCCTGAACTAACGTTTTTGTCACTTTTGGCATGATTCAATAGTCTCCATGGGAGACTAGAAGCTGCTATAACCCGATGGGCTCTGCTACATACAGGCGATGATCAGATCGCCTGTATGTAGCAGAATTGCTATGAGCGGTGACCACTGTCACAAAACTACTGACATGTGCCAGGATTAAAGGAAGGGTGTCTGACATTGGCGTATTATGCCCAATGTCGGAAAGGGTTTAAAGACCATGTATACTGATCTGCAGTGTTTGAAAGCTGCAACATTTTGATTTCTCTTTCAGGTACACTTTCAGGAGTGGGATTTTCCCCACATAAAACTGCATTAGATGCAGGATAAAAAAAAAAAGTTATGCATGTGTCCAGTACATGCAGTTTAACAGCTTAGACAGCCACATGGCATGTACAAGGGAAGTCAAAACCCACATGCTTCACATGTCCAGCCACCCTAAAGCCAGATGTACATCATTTTCATAATATGGCACAAACTGAACCGCTCAGTAAACACAAGACACATGTATTGTTTTATAGAATTTAATAAGAAATCCATCAATACAGCAGTGTAGTCCAGGTGGTAGTTGGCACAGTGTATGGTCAGACTTATGCTTCCTCCTTTGCCAAGCGGTCTTTCTTGAGTGGACCCTGCGAGATGAAGACTATGTTAGTACAGAGCAACAGATGACATTTAAACTGTACATTTTATCTTGCTGTTGACATCGAGCTCATTGAGTAACAAATCGTACACCATTTAAAATATAAGAGGGATACAGGAACTAACAGATGTCTGTCACTCTGCTGGAGAAATGCCAACAGTTAACCTAAATTCTACTAATGAAAAGAGAAACTTCAGAGCACAGCGGTGCAAAGTTTTGGTATATTAAGTTAGGACATTTCAAATAAAAAGTCTGTGCAATACTGTAAGCATATGTGCTAAATAATGCCTGGGGTACAGTTAGTTTACAAATCCATACCATGAAAGCCTTCTTTTCTTCTGCAGTCTGGAAACGGCCATGTCCAAATTTGGAAGTTGTGTCGATAAACTTGAGGTCGATCTTCTCCAATGCACGACGGCTGGTCTGCACCAGGAGGGATTTGCGCAGGGTAAGGACTCGTTTCTTGGTCCCAACAACACAGCCCTTCAGCAAGATGAAGTCATTTTTCACTTCTCCATAATGAACAAAGCCACCCTAAGAAAAAGAATAGAGTGACTGTGTGTGTTGTAAAAGGTTGAGAAAAAAAAAAAAAAGTTACCATGAAAAACAATGCCTGCATGATAATCTTCAGTGACTAGCTACAAGAAATGCCTATAAGGATTCAATGAACATGACAATCTTGGTATTATAGACTTAAAAGGTAAAGGGTCAGACTAAGGGTATGTTCACACTGGGTGTTTTTGCAGCTTTTTATTCTACAGCAAAACCAGATTTCTTGGCAGGAAAGAAGCTGCGGCAAAAAAAACACAAGTTTAGGTACAGATTTGGCGAGTTCTTTTGGTGCATTTTTTGTGTCTTTGTCCATGACTTTTCTGCAGAACGATGGGTGAAAAATGCTGCAGAAACACTGAAAGTAGTGACATGCTTCATGTCCAAAAAAAGCAGCAAAGCACAAAATACGGACAAAAAAAAAATGACAGTGAGTGTGCATGAGATTTCTGAAGTCTCATAGGTTTTGATGGTACTATAAACAGCAGCTGAAAATTAGCATAAAAAGGGCAGCAAAAACACCCAGTGTGAACATAGACTAAAGGTACTGTCACACTTAGCGATGTACCAGCGATCCCGACCAGCGATATGACGCGGTCAGGATCGCTGGTACATCGCTAAGTGGTCGCTAGTGAGCTGCCACACAGGCAGATCTCACCAGCGACATCGCTGGGGACGGGGATCGCTACTTACCTGTCACACCAGGCGATCCTGCGTCCTCCCGCCCGCGTCCACGCGTCGCTCGTCCTCACAGCAGGAAGCGCCGCAGGAAGCTGACGACGAGAAACAGTCCTGAACGTTCTCGCGCGATCAGCGATAACCAGCGGGGGAGCCGGTCGGAGGTAAGTATCAGACACAGAGATATCGCTAGCAATATCGCTATAACGTCACTAGTTATAGCGATATTGCTAGCGATATCTTAGTGACATGCCCTTAAGGGTGAAGCAGAGTATTTTCAATCAGACATTTAACGCCTCCTGATTGCACTCCAGTGGGGGGTTTAATCAGATGACAAGTTAGGCAGCATTAATAAGACTACAGTACAGTTAATGCAAAAAGACCTAAGGGCAATGCGATAATTGCTACCAGGGAGCAGTCCTCAGAAGGAAGGCAGCATGGAAGTCTTAATCATGCTTTTCAGGCACTGTCCAGTGCAGATTCCATTGCTTCATCATAGGACAGTCAGCAATATGACCTAGGACCTACGGACTGTCACCTGAAGCGCCGGACATTCTGCACACTTATTTTTCAAGTGTTATTTTCAGATCATCTTTTTTTTTTATCTTAGGTACTGGATTTTATGGACTAAGACTTTCCCCTATCTGAGTGCGCAGATTGAGATCGGTGGACATTTTCCTGAAGCAGAGTGCTGCCAAGATCTCAATCTGTGCAAGTGCGGCCTCAGAAAAATGGCTGCCGAGAAATCGGCGATGTACTCTGCTCACCATTGACACCGGGCCATGGTGTTGCCATATTTGTCACCAGCATCCTTATTCCATGCTCTGCCTCACCGCCAACAGTGGACCTGAAGCATCACACCCCAGAACTGCAGCATTGCCCCACCACTGGCACCTGATCCGCAGCATAGCATCCCAGGACTGCAGCATATCCCCACTTCTGCCGCCACTGGCTTCCTGAGGAAGGGACCATGTCTTTTGTGACCCCGCTCTACCACCGCTGGCCCTTAGGTAAGATACCGTATTTTTCGGACTATAATACGCACCGGACCATAAGACGCACCCCAAATTTTGGGGTGGAAAATAGGGGAAAAAAAATAATGTGTCAAATGGGGGTCCGTATTACTGTCTGAATTCAGCTTATCAGCACAGGTAGAGGAGAGGTCACAGGGGTCATTTGGTGTGATGTGTTGCGGCTGTGCTCTGGTCACAATATACTTACAAATCTTGTTGCGGCGGTCCAGTGGCGGTGGTCCCAATGCAGCCTCCCTGTGCTCTGTGGTGCGGTGGTGTCGAGGCTCTGTAGTGTGGCTGCAGCGGGGCTCCGCCGGCATTTCATTAAAGCCCCCCAGAGCTCTGTTGCTGCGACGCGGAGGCCTCCGGACAGATGGCCGCCAGGGGCCTCCGGAAAGATGGCCGCTGCTCAGTTTCAGATCTCCGCAACGAGATCTTGTTGCCAAGATTTGAATTTGAGTATGCGCAGCTCATCTTTCTGAAGACCACCGCGTTGCAGCAACGGAGCTGCGGGGGGCTTTCGGGCTTTAACGAAATGCCGGCGGAGCCCCCCACGCAGCACAGAGCCCCGCTGCAGCCACACTACAGAGCCCCGACACCACAGGAGGCTGCATTGGGACCACCGCAACAGGTTTTGTAAGTATATTGCGACCATAAGATGCACCCCCATTTTCCCCAAAATTTTTTTTAGAGAAAAAAGTGCGTCTTATGGTCCAAAAAATACGGTACCTTAAATTCGGACAAAGACAGACCCCAAAATCTTCTCACTCTAAAAAGATGCAGTCTAGCCCATTGGTACAGAACGAGTATTTTGACAACACTGTACCATAAAGGTAGCTTACCAATGGGTTGATACTCTTGTCTGACAAATCATAGTCTGTTGAGGCATTGCTCTTCACGAGTTTACCATCTTTTGAGTGGTAGCCTTGCCCAATCTTGTAGATCTGTAAGAAAGCAAAACTTTAGTTCAGTTGCACATTAAAAAAAAAAAAAAAAAAAACACACCACAAAGCAAGGCCGATCAACATCCCATACCTTCTTGTTGATCTCCGTGCGGTGGTGATAACCTTTCTGGCCAGCACGAGCCACAGAGAAGGCAACACGGGCAGGATGCCAAGCTCCAATACAAGCAACCTTTCTCAGACCTCTGTGAGTCTTACGTGGCAGCTTCTTTGTATGCCAACGGCTAGTCACACCTGGGTGCAGAGAAAAAAAATAATGCATACAGGTTAGTAGAGAAGTTACACTGGCTATGTAGTAGCCTTAAGGCAAGTTGTTCTCAGAAGGAAGGCAGCATGGAATAATTCTTCAGCGTTATCAGGCACCGTGCCCAGTGCTTATTCCATGACCTCATCACAGAACAGACTAAACCACATAAGTTTAGGACATGCAAGGTGTGGTTCCTGACAAGATTAAGGAAAAACCATTTTGTCCACAACACATCATCCACCATAGAAAATGCCATACCCTTCAGCCTCACCTTTGTAGCCTTTTCCCTTAGTGACTCCAATGACATCAATCATTTCATCCTGACCAAAAACGCCAGACACTGCCACCTGCTGCTCCAGCTTCTCACGAGCCCAGTCCACCTTCTCTGCAATAGTCCCTCCGTTCACCTGGATCTCCATGAGATGAGACTTCTTCTGACGCAGGGGCAGCAGACGCATCTTAAAATGTCAAGAGGTAATGCTTTAAATTCTACATGAAAAATTTGCCACGGCTCGAACCAGATTCAGATCAATAGGAGTACAAGTCAGAAAAATCGACACTCAGCAAAGATTGCAGAAAACAATCATCTGTCCGCCCGTCGAGAATCTCATCATTTGCTCTCACAAGAACTGATAACGCTCGCATCCTGTGTAATATACTGTTACAGTTTTCAATGGTAAGCTCATATAGCATGTATTTATCTATTCGGTATATGAGTAGTCAGAATGCTGGGTAGAACGTAGCTTGTGCACTCAGATTTATCATCAGTAGTAGAGCCCCCACCTCTACACCATTACTATCTCCCAGATAAGATTATGCATAATCTCAAAATGAAACCGATTGGGAGTTAATGTGGCTGAAGGACATTTAGTGCTCATTATAGAGGACTGACTGGTTTTGTCCTTGCAATGCCAGGAACCACTTTCCTCAAAAACACCATTAGAGCTGGTAGTTAAGGAGGTTCTCCACTACTTCAGCATTGATGGCCTATCCTTAGGAGAGATCATCAATGTCTAATTGGTCAGGGTCCGACACCTGACACCCCGATCAGCCATCTGTGAGCCGCCACCACCACTAACTTGCGGAGCTGGCCATCTTCTGATGGTGGCCGCCACAGGGTACTAACTAACATATCCCTCCTATTGATTTGAATATGAGGCTAATGTGCAGTACCCTGCCACAGCCACCATCAGGAGATGGCCAGCTCCGAAAGAGTACTCATGGCTGGGAGCAGCCGCCGACACTTAACGGCTGATAGTCTCTGATCGTCCCAAAGATAGGTCATCAATGCCAAAGTAGTGGACAACCTCCTGAAGCCTTCACTGCACTAAAGGGGGCCATCCGATTGTCACTAGACTTCTGCCCATACAGAGTGACATACTTGCAGTAGTCAAGACTGTTTACCATTCAATATTGGTTTGATCACAATCAAACTGAATCTGTCCCAAAGGTTTTATCTACCCCATCTGAAAGCAGCACGATACAGGGCCAGAGACCATACCAGTGATCATCATTTATTGGGCAGCTTCTGCAGTTTTAATTAAAAAAAAAAAAAAAAAAAAAAGAAGTTTGCTGCAGATCAATTTTATAAATGCAGAGTTCTGCATAACCCCACCCACACCACTGATTGGCAGCTTTCTGCCTATGCAGTGTACACAGAAAGCAGCCAATTAGTGGTGACTGAAGACTTCTACAGAACTTGAAAATACGATGGACTACTTGGCAGGTTTACTGGTCCTGCATTGATAAAATCAGTTTCATCAACAAGAAATCAAAACTACAACAGACAGCCCAGTAAGTGACATCACTAACCAGGGTGTGTCTATTATGCTGCCATTAGGTGACAAGTTTCCCTTTAAATGCACAGTACTAGACTTAGGTCACAATTTAGCATGCAGCTAGAATGCCCTATACTTGTGTTGGTATAGCTTTGTATTTCTTGTGTATGGGACTTTTTTTGTATGTTGTAATAAAAGTTACATCTTCTATTCCCATACATGCCAGTGTGGGATTTTAAAGGCTAGGGTAGGTAGGATTATAAGACTAGATCCAGAATAGACGAACATGCAATTACTAGCACATACCTGTGTATGGGCAATGACTCGGATGACCTGGCAGTATTTCTTCATGCTTGCAAAGTCTTTCTCCAGTTGCTTCTTGCCTTCTTCATCTTGCCACTTCTTGCAGTACTTGGTGAAGGCCTTCTTCTTGGATTTATACCTTCAATGGCAGAGCATGCATGTTGGAGTGGACCCTCATCATGCCCCAATGAAAGGACAAGAGCGGAAGGCACCAAACCATTCCAGGTGTTTGGCTCATTGCACGGGCTTCAAAGGAGATTTTCAGCCAGCAAGCGGAGCCTGGAGCTCATCAGACAAAGGCAGACCAGGCCAGAGCTGAGAGGAGCTGCCAATGTTCATTCCATGTAAATTAATACTATCAAATGGAAGTCAAGCGAGTTAACAGATTCTTGCAGTACATTAAGCATGTAAGCAGTTATCAGTGCAGACTATGGATTAGGGAGTTACTGCAAAATTCTACAATGGTTAAAGTCCTTAACGGGAACTGTACTTTCATGTAACTTTATACAATAGGCTGTCTAGTGTGCACATGAGGAATAACCTCAACTCTGGTCATTATGTGACGTGTATCCTGCATTTTCACTAATTTTCCCCTCTGAAATCTCCCTAAACTTGTAACTGACTGGTGATCTCTCATACACACAGGTATTCCTGCGGTAGTACACAGAAGCAGTAGGGAAGAAATACAGCAACACTAATCAATGACTACAAGCTAGGGTGAGGCAAGAGACTTGTTGGAAAGCTCAGCACAATCTGTCTCCATACACACAGGTATTCCTGCGGTAGTACACAGAAGCAGTAGGGAAGAAATACAGCAACACTAATCAATGAATACAAGCTAGGGTGAGGCAAGAGACTTGTTGGAAAGCTCAGCACAATCTGTCTCCCTTTGCTCCTGACTCTTCCTACCCCTCGCCTCCCCACAAAAAAAGGAGGTGGAAGCAGAACTCTGTGCCCCCACCACAATCCTCCATAGTGATTGGTGAGATCAAGAAGCACAGCAGAGATGAAGAGGTGGCTCATAAGTGGAGAAAGAAGAGTTCTCCAGTAACATTACAAAAGATCTTCCATTGCTTTCTACTGATCCCTACAGTTCCAATTTAAAGGACTCCACACACAATGACTGTTTAAACCAAGTACAGGTGCTCGGTGCTTCAAGGTGACGCCAATCATTTAACTACACCTTCCCACCTGCTTGCTTTCCATCCATCTCCTTTCGGTGGCCCCATGAAGCCAGAGCTGGCAATCTAGTTAGTGGGGAGAGGGGATCAGGGGAAAACAAGCAGTTGGGAAGGTGTAATAAAGGTTTGGCTCCACCGTGAAGCACCAAGCACCTGTAACGGGTTTAACCATTCTGTGCAGACAGGCCAATTAAGCAAAAAGCTGACAAGTTACAAGATTCACTGTAATACATCCACAATTGATGTTCTTTTCCTTTTAGAGACCATGAATTGCATTATATCCAGCACCCTCCAGAACACAGTAAGTAGTAGCAATCTCACCAGTTCTTGTAGAAGCGCCTCTTGCATTCATCACTGATGTGCTCGGCAAAGATGGTCTTAATGCTGCGAAGCCCACGTGGAGTCTGGACGTATCCCACAATGCCAACAATGACCATAGGGGGAGTCTCCACAATAGTCACTGCCTCCACAACTTCTTTCTTGTTCACCTCTATAAAAAAAAAAAAAATAAGAGGTACAGTCAGTTGAGAACAGCCCACTGTGGACTTTTCTCCTAGTCTTTGTACATAGACCATACAAACCAAGCAGAAAACAATGAAGTTCAGCAGCAGCAGACTCCTATGGACATTGCCCTGCCCCATTTCAAAATGGTCTAATAAAACAACCCAGCAGTGTAAGAAATGTCATGCAACGTGAAATGGATGTTGATTTTCACCCAAACATGTCTCTTGCAGACTTGTGGATTTTAACACTCCATGGAAATTCTCATGCAAGTTTTGCAATAGAAAAGTCTGCCACATGTGAGACTACCTAAAACCCTAACACTTAGTGATAGCCTGTAAACTCAACCAATTAGGAGAACAATACACTTGGGACCGTCAGCAGGTTTTTGCCCCGCAGTCTGAGGGAGCAGCATGATGTAGGGGCAGAGACCCAGCTGCCAGTTATGTGCGAATTCTCAACCACTTGTTGTAGGTTCAATAAAATCAATTTTAGCAAGTTTTTCCTCCATATCCATGAGCTCTGTATAACCCTGCCCCCATCAGATTAGCAGCTTTCTGCCTATGCACAGCACACACAGAAAACTGCCAGTGGTGCGGGCAGGGTTATAGAGCGCCACATTCAGAGAACTGGAAGAGCTGCAGCAGATTAATTGTAGATTTTATCTAGTCTGCAGCAAACAGCCCAGTAATTAAGAGATGAGCACACCAGTTAGTGCAATGCAGGTCCAGGCTCTCAGGCTGTGGACAGATGTGTAAACTTCCTGCACTTCCCCCAGCCTGGAGTTTGATTCATTGGCCTGGCATCACGTTAATCATAAGTCGAGCGCAGGAAATTTGCACAGCTTCTGTGGACAGACAGAGCACTGGACTATGGACTGGGGTTTGCACAACACGATCCATTCATCTCTAAATGCAATCACTGGAATCAGCGTCTCTGCCTCTACATTATGCTGCCCTCAGATTACATACTAAAAACCTGCTGACAGATTCCCTTTGACATGTAATTTTTCATAAAGCTGTCAATTAATCGTTAACGTACATGGCTAGGGTCACTTGTTACAGACTGGTAATAAGCCAGATACATTATTCCAGATGCAAAAACACTTGCAAGTCAGACAAAAGCAGAAGACGAGCTACAGTCAGCAATCGACATTCAGCAGAGACAACCAGAGGAAGTCAATCAGACCGCCCGTCGAAAGGGTTTCATCATGTATAGCTCTTATTAGTAAAAAACAGGCCAATTTGCCTGACATTTTATGTACTTCTACAGTGCTACTAAACTGTGCAGAAACACCACGTATCCATCATCATCAAGACGCATGGCTAAATATTAGATCTGCCTCTGTGGTGGGCACAAGACCCCACAGCTTTATAGAGAACATGCAGGCTCAGCAGTAACCGGGCCGGTCCTATGTAGTTACTGGGCCTCCTGTCCAGGCATGTAACGGTGACTAAAGGGAAGAACCACCTCATCTCCTAGCTGCATAATGTAGAGGAGACCCGGATTCCATAGAAGGGTCACTTACTGGGCTGCTTTGTGCAGTTTTGATATAACCGCCATTTGCTCCGATCATTAGTAAACCTGCTGCCATGTAGTCCCCCACACATTGAGGAGGTCTGTGTAGCCCAGCACCACCAGTCTATCTGCCTCAGCCCACTCCTCCCCGGCCCTGCTCTCACTACAGACGGCAGCACGATGCAGGGCACACGCCACAGAGGCCAC
Organism: Dendrobates tinctorius; assembly: GCF_039654945.1. Classification (NCBI taxonomy): domain Eukaryota; kingdom Metazoa; phylum Chordata; class Amphibia; order Anura; family Dendrobatidae; genus Dendrobates; species Dendrobates tinctorius. The sequence goes on along the minus strand of NW_027361826.1, from coordinate 772,927 downwards.
ACTTACTGGAGCCAGGTCTGTCCACCTCCCGCACTATGTGGGTCATGCCGGCCTTGTAGCCCAGGAAAGCCGTCAGGTGGATGGGTTTGCTCGCGTCATCCTTGGGGAAGCTCTTCACCTTGCCACGATGTCTCTTGCTGCGCTTGCGTGGTAGGAAGCCCAGGGAGCCGTGCCTGGGAGCGGAGAACTTCCGGTGAGACTAGAGGAGAAAGACAGACACGGATGGTACAGGCACGGCCCGAAGTGAGCCCAGCAGCCGTCACTGGCGGACCGCCGCGGCGCTCGCCCCATCAGACACGACAAGCTGCTAGGCAGCGGCCTCCCGGCAGTGGCGGTCACGTGCTCATGGCGGCGGTCGCGTCCAGGCCTCTAGGAAAGCTGTGCCCTTCACAGCCAGCACATAAGACACGAAGGCCGCGCACACTGCGGGCCGCTCACCCGTGCACTAGCATGAGGGGCACAGCCAGGCCGGGATGGCTCACATACAGGCCGGATGGATTACAGGCCGCAGCGCTGCACTCACCATCGCGTCTCCTGCCTGGAATAGAAGAGAAGGTGACGCCGCTAGGCGAGTCCTATTTATAGACGCACTGTGAAGACACGCCCACAAGGTTTCCCACCTCTAAAACTTTATTAACAAGACGTGGAGGAGCACACGAGCATTGGAGCTGTGCGGAGTGGTGATACCGGGTACACAGCACGTGACTGGCGTCCGCTCACTCGCAGTGTCCGGGGCACTGGCGGCGGTGGCGCCCTCGGGTGTGGGGGGCGTCTCACCCGCGGCCGCCAGCACAGTTCTGTGCAGTGAGAGCTGTGAGCCCTCCTCTTCCTAAAGCCATATGAGGCCCTATACCGTATCACCTGTACGCTCCACTGCTAGCATTCACTCCCATAGAATGTGCTGGAAAGCTGGCTCTCTTAATAAGCTGCCGTTAGTGTTTGCACTTTGTTTTGCGGTTTTCATGCGGTTAAGGCTATGTGCACACGCTGCGGTTTTTGCTGCGGATCTGCAGACAGTGTAGCATGTAAATCTATGGGATTTACAATCTGCTGTGCACATGCTGTGGATTTTTAACTGCGGAGAAGCTGCGGTTTTGAATCCGCAGAAAGCAATGTCATTCTTTTCTGCGGATTCTGCTGCGGTTTACCATCTCCTCCATTGTAGAGAAGATAAACTGCAGGCCAATCCGCAGGTCATTTTACCTGCAGTCCCACAGATAAAAATCCGGAGACCAATCCGCAGCGTGTGCCCTTACCCTAAGGCCTCTTTCACATATCAGTTTTTTTCCATCACTCACAATCTGTCGAACTTTTTAAAAAAAAAAAAACATCCGTCGACTGATGCCGCTGGATCAGTTTTTTTGTCATAGACTTGTATTAGCAACGGATGGCCTCATGTTTCATCCGTCAGAAATTCTATGTCCGTCGGACGGAGACAACGGACATAGGAACATCTTTGTCTACATCGAATAATCAGACAGCGACGTATCCATCGTCTGTCCGATATTTGCTAGAATGGAAGCCTATGGGCTATGCGTGGTTGTGTGGGGGTCTGCATGTCTGTGTGTGTATGCAAGCATCGTCCGATGGGACTACAAGTCCCATTGGACTATGCCTGCTGCAGTGATTGACACATTAGCCAATGATGGGACAGTTGTAGTCCCATCATCCGGCTAATGTGTTGAATGTAAAAAAAAACATACATATAGTTCATACTCGCCATCTACACCTAATTCCCGAAGCCCTCGATCACCTGTAAAAAAAAATTAAAATAATAAACCAACAATTTACTGTTAGGGGCTAGCGGAACACACCAAATAATGAAGATGGTATAAGGTGCGTTCACAGCCCGGGGTCCACCGTGCAGAGATGGAGAGCTGCTGCTCGGTAATGGCGGAGAACTAAATGAACACCGGCGGGTAACCACTGACCCGGTGTATAAGAGGCGAACCCTGTTACTTCACAGGGCCGCTGTGACCTAAGATGAGCGCAAGTGAGGTCACGGGACTCAGCACCAAGGACACGGGGATTGAGTCCTCCTAGACCCACTTGTGCACTGAGCCACTACTGTGGTACTAGGGAAAGACACCATGGACGCTGTACCGCACTAGATATGTACAGCGCAACTCTGGCGGACGCCACTAACCAGCCCAAACTTAGGACTGGAAAGTGCTTTAGTTGCGCACGGCGCCACTCAAACGGGTGCAGCTGTACACACAGTACAGTACTGCCTTAGGTAGGATGGCACAATATGGCGCTACGAGAGGTGCTGTGAACTGGGAGCACTGTGGCATTAGACTTAGCCACTACAAGGCGCTGACTCTAATAGCCCTAAACCATACATGTCCAAGGGAGGGGAGTCTTAATGAGTCAGTCACCAGATACATGCATCCATCATCACTCACACAAAATACCATAAGAGTCTATACTAGTGCATGGCCGTGCAGCCATGTGACTCTATTCTAGCAGCGTCCTTCCGGGACCTTCCTAGTGATCCAGTGGGAGCAGCAATAGGACCTGAGCACGTGACCTCAGACCTCCAATTAGAGGACTTCCTATTGCAGGTTACTATAGCTGAACCCTGATTAGCAGCAGCAACCAAGCAAGACACCAGGAATGACGTCTTTGCTGAGCAGGCTCCTCTGCAGCCAGAGAGGAATGGGAGACCACAGATGGCAAGGCTCAAGTTTCCTCTTGTGCAGAGGCAGGAAGCCGACGCCTAACATTACCCACCCTCCTAGGGCCCCCTCCCCCCTGTGCCTCGCTATGCTCAAAGGCTGCAATGAGCAAGAATGTTCTCCACAGGCTCTATCCTCTGGGCCATGACCCATCCAATCCACTAGATAATATTTTTTGCCCTGTACCACCTTACACCCGATGGCATTCACCTCATCCAAGGACAAGCTTGATGTCCTGGTAGGAGACTCCGAAAACCAGGACATGTGAACGGCCTTAAGGAGGGACACGTGGAAGGTGTCAGTGATACCCAGGTGTGGAGAAAGGGCCAGACGGTAGACCACAGGGTTGACCTGTTCTGTTAGGCATCAGATTCCTGGCACTGCACAGCGGGAATCCAGAGCCAGACATCCTGCGGTCTCCCATTCTTCCTCAACCGCTCCAGGTGTTGCTCAGCAAACACAGCGAGCCAGGCTTGCTGCTCAGACTCGCTCTGACAGCCTGCATGTTGCTGCCACCTCTGGTTTCAGCAATGGCAGCGCAACCTGCTTTGCAGGGAACCGCTCCTGAGGCTAAGTCCTCATGCCGTGCTACTGGGCATGCCCGCAACTTGACCTCTCACTGGAGAGCAGGGGTCACATGCTCAGGTCCTGCGTCGGATCTGATTGGTCCTTCCCAAGCTAATGGAAGGTTCCGGAAGCGCATCGCTATAAAAAGCCCGCAGGGCGGCTCGGCGATGCGCTAGTGTAGACTTATCTTGCTATGTGTGTGAATGGTGACAGATGCATGGACTGGTGTCTGACTCATTATGAAACCCCTTCCCTCGGATAATACGATTGGTGACAGAGTGTGTTCTTAGGTCAGCACCAGGTAGTGGCAAGCTACGCCACAGTGCTCCCTCGCCTACACTAGCGTCCATCGGTGCCCGGTTCTCGGCGCCGACGTTGCGACTATAGTTGCCGCTGCGCTGCATTAACTGCAGCTATTGGTGTTCGCGGCTGCGACGCCACACGCTGACTCCTGTGACGCTAACAGGGCCAGCGCCTTTGCATATATTTCTGGTATGCGACTCTGTGTCTGAACAGAGCCGCTCCTAGCGTTCGGGTGACGTTAACCCGTGCGCACTACGTCACCTTCTGGTGCATCTGCCATTACCCAGCAGCGGTCTTACCAACTACCGCACGGTGGACCCCGGACCGCACGGTGGACCCCGGGCGGCGAACGCACCTCTTATTATTTTATATCTGGTGCGTTCCGCCGACCATAACATTACACTAGCGCCAGGGTCTGGCTGACAATGGCAGACGTGCTGCAGCGCTACATTCGGCAGCTGGAGAGCAGGTTGGCGGCTATCGAGAGCACCAACTCAGCTGCGAATGCTGCGCTAGCTGCCGCCCACATGGTCGCTGAGGCCGTCTCACGTGTGCCCACACTCTTGCCCTCGCCGACAATCTCCTCCCTCCCACTCCCCGATAAGTTTTCGGGTGAAAGCGCCACCTGTAGGGGATTCGTCAGTCAGTGCTCCATTCACCTGGAGTTGCTGGCTGCACGGTTTCCTACAGAGCGGGCTAAGGTGGGCATCATTGTCTCCTTGTTGTCTGGCCGGGCATTGCAGTGGGCCACGCCATTGTGGGAACGTGATGATCCCATGGTTCAGGGGCCTGCTCAGTTCCTCGCGGCTCTGAAGCAGGTCTTCTTGGGACCACGGGTCACGCACGATACGGCTCTCCAACTGTTGTCGTTAAGACAAGGGTCACTCTCGGCTAGCCATTATGCTGTCCGGTTTCGGACATTGGCCTCCGAACTGGAGTGGCTGGACAAAGTATTAGTCCCAGTGTTCTGGAGAAGCCTAGCTGAGCACGTCAAGGATGCTCTAGCTACCCGAGATTTTCCCACAACTCTGGAGGAATTGATCGCCGTCTCCACCCGTATTGATCTCCGGTTCATGGAGCGCGGGTTGGAGAGGACTCAATTCAGACGTAAAATTAACCTGGCTCCCACCTTTACCGAACCGCTGAGCCATTCCGCACAGGAGTCTCCCTCCACCGAGCCCATGGAGGTATCTCGCACCGGCACTAAGCCACGTCAGGTGCGGGGCTCCGTGCGCTATCACTGCCAACACTTTGGCCACTCAACTGGCACATGTCCTCAGCGGCCGAAGGGACGACCCCGTTCCATGGTTGTAGGTGGTGGCCAGTCCCAGATGGAGTCCTTTTCGCCTAAGCCGGTATTCCGGGGTACCCTAGATAACGGTTCCTCCACCTGGGAGGCAGAGGTCACTCTGGATTCCGGGGCCGAGGGAAACTTTATGTTCTCGAGTTTTGCCCAGAGTCACACTATCCATCTGGTATTACTCCCACAACCTCTGACCATCAGGGTGGTGGATGGGGCACCATTGCCGTCTCAGGTGACCCATCAGACGGTCCCACTCGGTCTCACCATGTCCCCCTCACATCGGGAGACCCTGTCCTTGCTTATTATGCCTCATGGCATCGATCAGGTACTCCTTGGGGTTCCCTGGCTTCGTTGTCACTCCCCTCACATTGATTGGGCTTCGGGGAGAATATTGGGCTGGAGCAAGGACTGCGAGGGTAGGTGTCTCAGGGACAGTCTTCAGGTAGCGTCTACGGAGCTGCCTACAGATCTCTCCACGCTCCCTGAACCTTACCATCAATATGCGGACGTCTTCTCTAAGAAGTCCGCGGAGACACTCCCGCCGCACCGTCCCTATAACTGCCCGATTGACCTCCTGCCAGGCACAGAACCTCCTCGAGGTTGTGTCTACCCATTATTTCTCCCGGAGACAGAGTCAATGTCCCAATACATCCGGGAGAACGTGGCACGGGGCTTTATCAGGAAGTCGGTGTCACCGGCCGGGGCAGGCTTCTTCTTCGTTCAGAAGAAGAACAGAGAGTTACGCCCTTGCATCGACTACTGGGGTCTCAATGCCATCACGGTAAAGAATAAGTACCCTCTCCCGTTGATCTCCGAGTTGTTCGACAGGTTGCGTGGGGGGCGACTCTTTACAAAGCTAGATCTACGATGGGCATACAACCTGATCCGTATTTGCGAGGGAGATGAGTGGAAGACAGCTTTTAATACTCGGGATGGCCATTATGAATATCTGGTCATGCCCTTCGGCCTTTGTAATGCGCCCGCTGTCTTCCAGGACTTCGTCAACGACGTCTTCCGTGACATGCTTTCTACCTCAGTGGTGGTCTATCTGGATGACATCCTCATCTTTTCGCCAGATTTGCCCACCCACCGGAAAGATGTCTGCAGGGTATTTGACCGCCTACGGGCGAATTCTCTGTTCGCCAAGCTGGAGTAGTGTCAGTTCGAGCAGGAGTCCTTGCCATTTCTGGGCTACGTCATCTCGGCCCAGGGGTTGGCTATGGATCCGGCCAAACTGCAAGCAGTTATGGACTGGCAGGAACCCCACTCTCTTAAAGCGGTGCAGCGCTTTTTAGGGTTCGTTAACTATTACTGCCAGTTTATACCCCACTTCTCCACCCTGGTAGCTCCTTTGGTTGCTCTCACGAAAAAAGGAGCTAATCCTAAGGCGTGGACCGAACAGGTTTCTAAGGCCTTTTCCTCCATAAAGTCCCACTTTGCAGGCGCTCCCATTTTACACCGTCCCGATGTGGATAAGCCGTTTATCCTTGAGGTAGACGCTTCTTCCGTCGGTGCAGGAGCAGTCCTTTACCAAAAGGATGCTCAAGGTCGGAAGCATCCCTTCTTCTTCTATTCTAAGACCTTCAAACCGGCGGAGAAAAATTACTCCATCGGCGACAGGGAGCTGCTGGCCATGAAATTGGCTTTTTCCGAGTGGAGACATCTCCTGGAGGGAGCCCGGTTCCCCTTTCAGGTCTTCACGGATCATAAAAACCTGGTCTATCTTCAGACGGCCCAACGCCTGAATTCCCGTCAGGCCAGGTGGTCGCTCTTCTTTTCTCGCTTCCGCTTCACCTTACACTATCTCTCCAGGGAGAAGAATGTCCGAGCAGATGCCCTCTCATGCTCGGTGGTCTCAGCGGAGGAGGGAGAAGCGGAGCCTCGGTTAATTCTCCCTCCGGAGAGTTTTACGACCGTGGCCCCTATTGCTCTCGAGTCGGTACCGCCAGGCAAGACCTTGGTGCCCCCTCGGCTATGGCCGGAGGTTCTTGCCTGGGCACATGCCTCCAGGTTAGGTGGCCATTTTGGTAATAAACGGACCACCGATCTCCTGGCAAGGTCATATTGGTGGCCACATATGGCTCGAGACGTTAAGGCATACGTGAAAGCATGCGTCTCGTGTGCCCGGAACAGGCCCTCTAGACAGAGGCCGGTGGGGCTCTTGTTCCCCCTGCCAGTAGCGGATAGACCATGGGAAATGGTGGGCATGGACTTTGTAGTTGCCCTGCCCAAGTCCAGAGGCAGTACGGTCATCTGGGTGGTTACCGACCATTTTTCCAAAATGGTACATCTGGTGCCACTCACACGCCTACCTTCCGCCCGAGGTCTGGCCGTCCTGTTTATTAAGCATGTATTCCGTTTACATGGCATGCCGGACAAAATCGTAAGTGACCGAGGTCCCCAGTTTGCGTCTCGATTTTGGAGGGAGCTCTGCAGCTTACTCAGCATCGAGCTAAATCTGTCTTCCGCCTACCATCCCAAGACGAATGGCTTGGTCGAAAGGGCCAATCAGACCTTGGTCACCTATCTACGGCATTTTGTCTCTGCCAGGCAGGATGACTGGGCATCCTTGCTGCCTTGGGCTGAATTTGCCCTAAACAATGCGGTGGCTGATTCCACTGGTCAGACGCCTTTTCTCCTAAATTATGGTCAACACCCACGCTTCTCTGTCCCGATGCCAGTGTCCTCCACTGACTCCAGGGTGGCAGACTGGGCAGTGGAGGCCCGGGACATTTGGGATCGCACGAAGGATGCTATCCGGGCATCTAAAGAAAGGATGAGGGCGTCCGCCGACACGCATCGGCGACCCGCACCAAGCTTCTCCCCTGGCGACATGGTGTGGCTCTCCACCCGGAATATCAAACTGCGGGTCGAGTCTCCTAAATTCGCACCACATTACATTGGACCGTTCAAGGTCCTCCAGCGACTTAGCTCAGTGGTCTACCGCCTGGCTCTTCCTCCACATTTGGCCATATCGGACGTGTTTCATGTGTCCCTCCTCAAACCAGTTCACATGGCCCGGTTTTCTGAGCCATCCACCGGGTCATCAGACTTATCGTCTGACGAGTTTGAGGTTAACGCCATCGTGGGGCGCAGGTTTGTCCGTGGCAAAAAGTTTTATTTGGTGGACTGGAAGGGTCATGGTCCCGAGGCTCGGACCTGGGAGTCGGTGGAGAACATTCATGCACCGCTCCTGATCGCGGCTTTTGAGCGCAGTGAGGCTCAGAGGGGAGGGGGCCCTGGGGGAGTAATGTTAGGCGTCAGATTTCTGGCACTGCACAGCGGGAATCCAGAGAAAGACATCCTGCGGTCTCCCATTCTTCCTCGACCGCTCCGGGTGTTGTTCAGCAAACACAGCGAGCCAGGCTTGCTGCTCAGACTCGCTCTGACAGCCTGGATGTTGCTGCCACCTCTGGTGCAGCAGTGGCAGTGCAACCTGCTTTGCAGGGAACCGCTCCTGAGGCTAAGTCCTCATGCCGTGCTACTGGGCATGCCCGCAACTTGACCTCTCACTGGAGAGCAGGGGTCACATGCTCAGGTCCTGCGTCGGATCTGATTGGTCCTTCCCAAGCTAATGGAAGGTTCCGGAAGCGCATCGCTATAAAAAGCCCGCAGGGCGGCTCGGCGATGCGCTAGTGTAGACTTATCTTGCTATGTGTGTGAATGGTGACGGATGCATGGACTGGTGTCTGACCCATTATGAAACCCCTTCCCTCGGATAATACGATTGGTGACAGAGTGTGTTCTTAGGTCAGCACCAGGTAGTGGCAAGCTACGCCACAGTGCTCCCTCGCCTACACTAGCGTCCATCGGTGCCCGGTTCTCGGCGCCGACGCTTGCGGCTATAGTTGCCGCTGTGCTGCATTAACTGCAGCTATTGGTGTTCACGGCTGCGACGCCACACGCTGACTCCTGTGACGCTAACAGGGCCAGCGCCTTTGCATATATTTCTGTGTCTGAACAGAGCCGCTCCTAGCGTTCGGGTGACGTTAACCCATGCGCACTACGTCACCTTCTGGTGCATCTGCCATTACCCAGCAGCAGTCTTACCAACTACCGCACGGTGGACCCCGGGCGGCGAACGCACCTCTTATTATTTTATATCTGGTGCGTTCCGCCGACCATAACATGTTCAAGGACCTTGAAGGGATCAATGTAACGAGGCGCGAACTTAGTGGACTCGACCCGCAGCCTGATATTACGGGCGGAGAGCCACACTAAGTCACCGTGAGCGAAGGTCGGAGCGGGGCGCCAGTGTGCGACCGCGGAGCCCCTCATTCTCTCCTTGGAGGCCCGGATGGCATCCTGGGTGCAATCCCAAATATCATGTGCCTCAACCGCCCAGTCTGCCACCCTAGAGTCGGTGGAAGACACGGGCATGGGTACAGGGACGTGCGGATGCTGGCCGTTATTAAGGAGGAATGGGGTCTGACCGGTTGAGTCGTCAACAGCATTGTTCAGAGCGAACTCCGCCCAAGGCAGCAAGGATGCCCAGTCATCCTGCCTGGCCGAGACAAAATGTCGTAGATGTGACCAGGGTCTGGTTGTCCCTCTCTACCAACCCGTTCGTCTCAGGATGATAGGCCGAGGAGAGATTCAGCTCAATGCTGAGCAAGCGACAGAGCTCTCTCCAGAAAAGAGACGCAAACTGGGGGCCCCAGTCACTGACAATTTTGTCTGGCATGCCGTGCAAGCGAAAAACGTGCTTGATGAACAATGTTGCCAGGCTCCGTGCTGAAGGTAGCCGTGAGAGAGGCACCAGGTGCATCATTTTAGAGAAATGGTCGGTGACAACCCGGATAACCGTGCTGCCACTGGACTTGCGTAGACCCACCACAAAGTCCATACCGACCATCTCCCGTGGCCTGTCCGCCACCGGCAGGGGGTAAAGCAGCCCAGCAGGCCGTTGCCGAGGAGACCTGTTCTTGGCACAGGAGACGCTCGAATGTAGTCTCCGACATGACGGGCCATATGCGGCCACCAGTACGTCCTCGCCAGGAGCTCAGATGTCCGCTTTGTCCCAAAGTGTCCACCCACCCTGGACGCGTGAGTCCAAGAGAGGACCTCCGGTCGCAAACGGGCAGGGACAAACGTCTTGCCCGGAGGCACCGACTCGAGGGCGCCCGGAGCCACGGTCCTCAGGCTCTCAGATGGGACAATCAGACGAGGCTCAGTCTCCTCCTCCGATAACACCACGGAGCGAGAGAGAGCATCGGCTCGGACATTCTTCTCCCTGGAGAGAAAGTGGAGGGAGAAGTTGAACCGGGGGAAGAACAGGGACCATCTGGCCTGGCGAGAGTTTAGCCGTTGGGTTGTCTGTTGGTACACCAAGTTTTTGTGGTCGCTAAACACCTGGAAGGGGAATCGGGCCCCCTCCAGGAGGTGTCTCCACTCCGAAAAGGCCGACTTCATAGCTAGCAACTCCCAGTCCTCGATGGAATAATTCCTCTCCACCGGTGAAAAGGTCTTGGAGAAGAAGAAGAAAGGCTGCTTCCGACCATGAGAAGAAGAAGAAAGGCTGCTTCCGACCATGAGTGTCCTTCTGGAAGAGGACCGCTCCGGCACCAACGGAGGAGGCATCCACCTCCAAGATGAATGGCTTTATCGGGGCGATGTAGAATGGGAGCATTAGCAAAGTGGGTCTTGATGGAGGAGAAGGCCTTGGACACCTGTTGCCAACCTCTCTCCACTGGGAGTCTATATCTGGGGAGAAGATAAGAATGTTATCCAGATAAATAACCACCAAGGTGGATAGCATATCTCGAAAGATATAATTGACAAAGTCCTGGAAGACGGCCGGAGCATTACAGAGACCAAAGGGCATGACTCATAATGGCCATCCCTGGTGTTAAATGCCATCTTCCATTCGTCCCTCTCACGGAGGCGTAACAGGTTATAGGCCCCCCGCAAATCTAACTTGGTGAAAACTCTCGCTTCCCGTAATCTATCAAACAGTTCCGATATCAGGGGCAAAGGATACTTGTTCTTAACGGTGATGGCGTTAAGACCCCTGTAATCGATGCAGGGACATAGTTCTCCATTCTTCTTCTGGAAGAAGAAGATTCCCACCCCCGCTGCTGACACCGACTTCCTAATGAATCCTCTTGCCAGATTTTCCCTGATGTATTGAGACATGGCCTCTGTCTCCGGGACAGATAAGGGGTAGACTCGACCCCGGGGAGGCTCAGCAGCAGGCAAGAGGTCCATAGGACAGTCATAGGGATGATGCGGTGGAAGGGTTTCCGCCGCCTTTTTGGAGAACACGTCTGCATACTGCCGATAGTGTTTGGGGAGTGAGGAAAGATCTGCGGGGACCTCAGTGGAGGCAACCTGGATGCACTCCCTCAGATATCTACCCTCACATGATTTACTCCAACCAAGAATTTCCCCAGAGGACCACTCTATATGGGGGGAATGATACCGCAACCAGGAGACTCCTAGAAGGACCTGGTCGATACTCTCGGGCATGACGAGAAAGGATATCGTCTCCTGATGAGATGGAGACACCGAGAGTATCAAAGGGGCGGTCTGGTGGGTAATCTGTGACGGCAGAGTCGCGCCGTTCACCACTCTGATGGTGACTGGCTTAGATATCATAACCAGAGGTATTGCGTGCCGTTGAGCGAAGGCAGATGACATTAAATTGCCCTCTCCTCCGGAATCCACACAAACCTCCACCGCCAGAGTGGAAGAACCAAACTCAAGCGTCCCCTTAAAGGATAGATTAGAGGAAATAGCAGCTGATTCTAGCGAGCCACCTCCTATGGCTACTAGACGCGAGCGTTTTCGCGGCCGCTGTGGGCACCAGTTGGCAAGATGACCAGACTGCCGGCAAACATGACTAGTCACAGGAGCTTGAGCAGACCGGGGCCTAGATCCCGCACGGGAAGACCCCAGAGGCTCGGACGTCCGATCGGGAGATTCCAGAGGTTTAGTAAAACTACGTGCCAACCTAAACCTCTGCCAACACTGGGACCGCTCCAACCTTTGCTTGGTAAAGCGAAGGTCTATGTGGGTGGAGACGGTGATAAGCTCCTCCAGTGTGGCGGGATCCTCCCTGGTGGCCAGGGCATCCTTCACGTGGTCAGCCAGACCTCTCCAGAAAGCCAGAACAAGGACTTTATCTGGCCACTCCAACTCTGAGGCCAGAGTCCGGGAACTGGATGGCGAAGTGGCTGACCAAGGACGAGCCATGTGATAATGCCAACAGCTGGAGCGCGGTGTAATGGGTGGCTCGCAGTCCCAAGAAGACCTGCTTCAGAGCGGCCAAGAACTGAGAAGCGCTCTGCACCACTTGATCATCACGCTCCCACAACGGTGTGGCCCACTCCAAAGCCCTGCCCGACAAGAGGGAAATGACAAATCCCACCTTAGCCCGCTCTGAGAGGAATCGCGCCACCAGCAGCTCTAGCTTTATAGAGCACTGGCTCACGAAGCCCCTACATGAAGCACTATCACCCGAGAACTTCTCGGGCAGCGGGAGGCGGGACAAAGTCGGGGCAGGGATGGCAGTGGTCACATGGGGAAACAGCCTCCGTGGCTGCCTGAACAGTGACCGCACTAACATCCGCAGCTGAGGCTGAACGCTCGAGAGCCGCCAACCTGCCCTCCAGCTGCCGGATGTACTGCAGCAGTCGCTGTTCGTCCGCCATTACTAGCCAGACCCTGGCGCTAGTATAATGTTAGAGGCTAGCGGAACGCAACAAATAATGAAGATGGTATAAGGTGAGTTTGCAGCCCGGGGTCCACCGTGCAGAGATGGAAAGCTGCTGCTCGGTAATGGCAGAGAACTAAATGAACACCGTTGGGTAACCACTGACCCGGTGTATAAGAGGCGAACCATGTTACTTCACAGGGCCGCTGTGACCTAAGATGAGCGCAAGTGAGGTCACGGGACTCAGCACCAAGGACACGGGGATTGAGTCCTCCTAGACCCACTTGCGCACTGAGCCACTACTGTGGTACTAGGGAAAGACACTATGGACGCTGTGCCCTGTTGGCTGTCACAGAGTGCAGCAAAAAGACGTGTACCGCACTAGGTATGTACAGCGCAGCTTTGGCGGACGCCACTAACCAGCCCAAACTTAGGACTGGAAAGCGCTTTAGTTGCGCACAGCGCTGCTCAAACGGGAGCTGCTGTATACGCAGTACAGTACTGCCTTAGGTTGGATGGCACAATATGGTGCTACGAGAGGTGCTGTGAACTGGGAGCACTGTGGCACTAGGCTCAGCCACTACAAGGAGCTGACTCTGACTCTGATCGCCCTAAACCATACGTATCTAAGAGAGGGGAGTCTTAATGAGTCAGTCACCAGATACATGCATCCTTCATCACTCACACAAAATACCATAAGAGTCTATACTAGTGCATCGCCATGTGGCCATGCGACTCTTTTACAGCAGCATCCTTCCGGGACCTTCCTAGTGATCCAATGGGACCTAGTGATCCAATAGGACCTGAGCACGTGACCTCAGACCTCCTATGAGAGGACTTCCCACCAGCATGCTCAGTGGACTGTAAGAAGGACTTAGTCCCAGGAGCTGCTCGCTGCTGGCTATTGCAGGTTACCAGGGGTGGATTAAGGGTAGCCAGGGCCCCGGGCTGTTCAGACTCTGTGGGCCCCCTGGTCATCTGACGGGGTCGGGAAGTCACTAGTTTTCATGACGCATACTGTGCGTCAAGGGGCGGGAAGGGGTTAAATACTGAGGCAAATACGCAACGTGTGCACGAGGCCTCACAAATACTGAGGTAAAAAACACCAAATGCTCAGGGTGTCCATGAGGCTTTACAAATACTGAGTGAAAAACTCACCAAATACTCAGCATGTGCACAAGGTCTTATAAATACTGAGGTAAAAACTCACCAAATACTCAGCGTGTGCACGAGGCCTTATAAATACTGAGGTAAAAACTCACCAAATATTCAGCATGTGCACGAGGCCTTACAAATACTGGAAGGCTTCCACCCAACATCTAGTACTGACTCACCTGTACCTAACATCAAAACCAGCTAATAGTCTGCAATCACCTGCTGACCTGGATCCATGACCTGTCAGACAAGTTACTTCACATGAGTCACACAGAGGCTTCTGCTTCATGAACTTCCCCAGATAGAAGAAGCAGCCTCCGATGTGCAGCCTGTGGCCGGATACACAGGAAGAGACGCTCCTCTTCACAGGCTGTGCCCAACATGTCAGCAGAGGGGTTAACGCCACAGACAAGTCGCCGTCTTCTCACACACTGGACACGACGCTGCATCTGGCGACGACCAAGCGCACATTGTGCAATGTTAGTCATGTCCCAGATGTTCAGCATGTGGAGGACCAAGGGGGGACCAAAAAAGACCCCAGGATTGGAACAGGAGCATGGGAAAGTGGACGGCTGTCGGAGGGGCAGGGTTTATATAGGGGTTGGAGTAAGTAAATATATACACTGTGTTCCAAATTATTATGCAAAAAATATTTCCTCATATTTTCTCTAAATTACCTATATGAATTGCAGTCATTGTTATTTTCCAGTCATCTAATATTCTAGTATAATTGCTATGTTTTTGAACAAACTGCCTATGAAAACAGTATATTTTTAAAAATAAGAAACACTCAAAATGCATGTTCCAAATTATTATGCTCAGCAGAGTTTTCAACCTTTTTATTTTTCTTTTGAACAAAAAAATAGTCAGTTGTGAAATTATAAGCATTATCAGCTTATTACAAAATGAAATCAAACAGTTTTCAAGTCAAAACTTTATTCTAGGTGATGTTACATTTGCACATAGGAGCCCTTGTTTGAAAGAAGCTTCTGAACTCTCTCGTCCATTGACTTTGTCAGTTTTTGGATGGTTTGTGCTTCAATTGTTTTGCATGTGGACAGAATACCCTCCCAGAGCTGTTGCTTAGATGTGAACTGCCTCCCGCCATCATAGACACTCCTTTTGATGATGCTCCAGAGGTTCTCAATGGGGTTGAGGTCAGGGGAAGATGGTGGCCACACCATAAGTTTGTCCTCTTTTATGCCCATAGCAGCCAGAGATGCAGATGTGTTATTTGCAGCATGAGACGGTGCATTATCATGCATGAAAATGATCTTGCTGCGGAAAGCACGGTTCTTCCTCTTGAACCATGGCAGGAAGTGCTGTTTTAGAAACTCCACATAGATTATGGAGTTCATCTCTACCCCTTCAGGGATCCTAAAGGGGCCGACAATCTCTCTCCCCATGATTCCAGCCCAAAACATTACTCCACCTCCTCCTTGTTGGCGCCTTAGCCGTGTTTTCATGGGGTGTCCATCAACCAGCCATCCTCCACTCCATCCATCTGGACCATTGAGCGTTGCACGGCACTCATCGGTGAACAAAACAGTTTGGAAGTCAGTCTTCATGTATCGTTTGGCCCACTGGAGCCGTTTCTGCTTGTGTGCAGTGCAAAGAGGTGGTCGACAGGATGGCTTATGCACAGCTGCAAATCTCTGAAGGACCCTGCATCTTGTTGTTCGGGGGACGTTGGAGGCACCAGCAGCTTCAAAAACTTGTCTGCTGCTATGACAAGGCATTTTTGCAGCTGCTATTTTAACCTGACGCAATTGCCTGTTGGAAAGAGTCCTCAATTTTTCCTTATCAGCACGCACACGTGTGTGCTGGGAATCAGCTACATACTTCTTGATTGTGCGATGATCACGATGAAGTGTCTTGGCAATGTTGATTGTAGTCATGCCTTGACCTAAATACTCCACAATTTGTTGCTTCTCAGCAGCCGACACATCCTTTTTCTTTCCCATTTTGGCAAAAAATGTAGGCTGCTTAATAATGTGGAATAGCCTTCTTAAGTAGTCTTGCCTTTATTTGGACACACCTGCCAAACCAATTTGCACAGGTATCTGCAATTGCTTCCAGTGATATAAAGAGCCCTGACACACATCACCATCAATGAGTTTAAATGACAAACAAAAAAATTCTAACCTTATCACTCCTAAACTCTTTTTGCATAATAATTTGGAACACAGTTTATATATATGCGGGCAGCGCACACATGCACAATCCTCAGGTTGTATAACTTTCAACTGGTCAAAACATTTCTCTCAGTAGGCCAAGAAAGAAATGTGGCAGGAATAAAGTACACCTCATAGTAACTTATGTGTGAGGCAGAGGTGACAAGACCCGCCATCTCGTGCCCACCTTACTAGAGGTGCCCACTGCCCACATATAACAAAGTTGATGGAAACAGATGACTTCCACTATGATGATTGGTTACCGGCCATCCGACCACACCCATTTCACAACTAGTCACACCCATGTCCATGCCCCAACCACACCCATTTAGCACTGCTGATCACACTGAATGGTACCGAGTGCACAGTGGCTGGTACTGTGGGCACACTGATTGGTACTGAGGAAAAGAAAGAAAGAACAGAGAGAGAGAAAGAAAGGAGAGAGAAAGAAATAGCAGAGAGAAAGAAATAGAGAAACAGAGAGAAAAGGAAGAAAGAACAGAGAGAAAGAAAGAGGGGACAGAAAAGAACAGAGAGAAAAAAGGAAAGAGGGGAAAGAAATAAAGAACAGAGAGGGAGAGAGAAAGAAAGAGGGGAAAGAAAGAACAGAGAGAAAAAAAGAAAGAAAGAAAAGGGAAAGAAAGAACAGAGAGGGAGAGAGAAAGAGGGGAAAGAAGGAACAAAGAAAGAAAGAGAAAGAAAGAGGTGAAAGAAAGGACAAAGAGAGAAAAAAGAAAGGGGAAAGAAATAACAGAGAGGGAGAAAGAAAGAGGGGAAAGAATGAACAGAAAGTGAAAGAAAGAAAGAAAGAAAGAACAGAGAGCGAAAGAAAGACAAGGAAAGAGGGGAAAGATTCTATAAAGATACTATACCAGCCCGACTCATATTGTAGCGCCCACCTGAGCCTCCTGGTGCAGTACATATCATGATCCACTCACATGGCCGACATCCCCGAGTCCAAGGTGATCCCACTGTCCGCGCTGTTGGAGGAGGACATAGTACATGGTGATGATCTGAAGCATTCCCTGAAGTGCCTCCATGGTTCCGTCATAATCTCCTCCCGTCAGTTTCCAGCATGTCACTTCTGATGGAATGTCACGTGCGAGTTTTCAAGTGCTCCTCGGGGCTCCACCATATACTCCTGTGTCCAAGAGAAAAGTAAGCTCCCGGTCAGGGCAGTGGGGCAGACGCTCAAAATCTGGGACGTTTGGGAGGTATGCATGGCTCCACACACCTCATACACACACGGTTCCGCTTTGTATGCCTCGTACACACGGCTTCGCTCCATACACCTCGCACACACATGGCTCCACTCAGTACACACATGGCTCCACTCCATAAACCTCGTACACATGCGGCTCTGCTCCGTACACCTTATACACATGCAGCCACGCTCTGTACACCTCGTAAACACACGGCTCAGCTCTGTACACTTTGTACACACAGGGCTCCATTCCTTACACCTCATACACACGCGGCTCCGCTCCGTACACCACGTACACACATGCGGCTTCGCTCCGTACACCTCGTACACACACGCGGCTTCGCTCCGTACACCTCGTACACACACGCGGCTTCGCTCCATACACCTCGTCCACGGGCAGCTCCGCTCCGTACACTTCGTACACACGCGGCTCCGCTCCGTAAACACACGGCTCAGCTCTGTGTCATGTCGGACGCTGTTCACACCACAGCATCCGGCAGGCAGAGGTAGTTCCACCTCCAGCCACTATAGCCTCAGTGGCGCCGGCCTGATCTTCAGGCTCTCGGGGGTTAATCCTGCTGGAGACCAGGTTGGATGGTTAGTCACGCCCACGGTCTTTAAATAGTCATGCTGGCCTATGGGCGTCGCCGATTATAGCTTGTGTTTCATACCAAGTGGTTCCGGTCTGGAGTGGAGGTGTTCAAGAGAGAGAGATTCATATCTGGTGTCGTATGATCCGTCGTTATCCTTTCTCCTTCCCATATTTGTGTTTAGTTGTGCCCTGTTCACATTACTGTTTATTCCTGTGTGTGTGCGGCGCAGTGCAGTTTAAGTTCTCCCTGTCTGTCATTATTTGTGTGGGAGCTTTGGTGGTGACTTCTCACTGGGTGGAGGGTGGAGGGTTAAGTGCAGGGCTGAGCAGGAGATAAGGAAAGGTCGGAGGCTCAGGCATTTGCACCTTCAGCAAAAACCCTGGGTTGAGGGTCAGACAGGGTTTCCCCTAGTAAAGGGGACACCACAGGGGCCCCGGGTATTTCAGCCTTAGTTGAACTAAGCCCCCGTGACATTATAATCGGCCTACATTTTTTCAGGAGTCCATGGATCCATTAGATTCCATAACCCGCCAGTTGGCGGCGCTGTCCATACAGGTCTCCGAGTTGAATGGGGCAGTTCAGCAGCAGGGCCTGGTAGTAGCAAAGGTGCAAACGGCATCTGCAGGTATCGGTGCAGAGCCGAAGTTTCCGCTGCCAGAACGATTTTCAGGCGATCGCAGCAAATTTGTCGTATTTCGGGAGGCCTGCAAATTATACTTCCGCATGCGGCCAATATCCTCAGGTAATGAGGCCCAGCGAGTAGGGCTGGTGTTGTCATTACTGAGTGGTGACCCCCAAGCATGGGCATTTTCCTTACCACCTGACTCTGCTACATTTCATTCGGTCGATAATGTTTTTTCTGCCCTCGGGCTCATTTACGATGACCCTGACCGACTGGCTCTAGCGGAATCTAAAATCCGCGCCCTCCGCCAGGGGGAGCGCTTGGCAGAAGACTATTGTTCGGAATTTCGCCGCTGGGCTGTAGACACACAGTGGAATGACCCAGCACTGCGGAGCCAGTTTATTCATGGGGTATCAGGGAGGGTGAAACAAGCCCTCCTGATGTATGAGACTCCGGCATCATTGGAGTCTGCCATGAGTTTGGTGATACGTATTGATCGCCGTTTTCGTCAGGGGGCACAGGAGACGCTACCTCTGGGAGAAAGCAGAGGTGCAGGTGTGGTTGAAGTAGATGAGTCCCCTGAACCTATGCAGATTGCTGGCGTGGCACAGGTTCAGCCTCGCGCTCCGGGAGTCCGGAAGTCCGGAGCATGTTTCTACTGTGGTAAAGGAGGTCATTATGTTAACGTTTGCCCGGTACTACCTAAGAGGGTCACACCGGCGGAAAACTGTTAAGCTCAGAGGGTATGGAGGAGACCCAACTGAGCGTATGCATATCCTCCATGATGGTATCTCAATGTATGCTCCCTGCCAAGGTTATTGTCGCCGGCAGAGAGCTACCTATATCAGTGTTTGTGGATAGCGGTTCCGCCACCAATCTCATAGATGAGGAGTTTGCACACACCGCCGGGTTTAAGATTGAAAAACTTCCTCACCCCATACAGGTGGTGACCATTAATGCTGTTCCCCTCCCTCAAGGGGAGATTACTGAGTTTGTGGCAGAGGTGAAACTCCACATTGGGGTCCTACATTCTGAGTCGGTTACATGTAGGGTCCTCCGTAATCTCCCAGCTCAAATGGTCCTGGGTTTTCCATGGCTGTCCAGGCACAACCCGGTAATTGATTGGAAAACTCAGGACATAGTACAATGGAGTGGTTTCTGCCAAGACAATTGCTTGGCCACATGTGTGTCCGCCGTGACGCCCAGCCTGCCGGAGGCTTTGCAGGATTTCGCGGATGTTTTCTCTGAGAAGGGTTGCTCAGAACTGCCTCCACATAGAGCCTATGACTGTGCTATTAGGTTAAAACCCGGGGCCAAATTACCTAAGGCCAGGATGTTTAATATTTCTGGTCCTGAGAGACAAGCTCTGAAAGACTACATCGCGGAGAGTCTGAGCAAAGGTCACATCCGGCCTTCGTCCTCGCCTGTAGCCGCGGGGTTTTTCTTCATTAAGAAGAAAGATGGAGGGTTACGCCCGTGTCTGGATTTCAGAGAGTTAAACCAGATTACTATCCGTGATCCCTACCCAATGCCGTTGATCCCGGATTTGTTCAACCAGGTAGCGGGGGCAAAATGGTTTTCCAAGCTGGACCTCAGGGGGGCGTATAACCTCATAAGGGTCCGTCAGGGGGATGAGTGGAAGACGGCGTTTAACACTCCTGAGGGTCATTTTGAGAGTCTGGTTATGCCGTTTGGGTTGACCACCGCGCCTGCCGTTTTCCAACATTTTATTAATGATGTCTTTGCTCATGTCCTGGGGAGATTTGTGATTGTATACCTGGATGATATCCTCATTTATTCTAGCGATCGGGACACTCATTTGCAGCATGTTAGGCAGGTGTTACAGTTGCTCCGGGAGAACCAGCTCTATGCTAAGCTGGAAAAATGTTTATTTTTTGTCCAGGAGTTGCCCTTTTTGGGATATATTGTGTCCGCAGCTGGTTTTAAAATGGACACCGCTAAGGTGCAAGCGGTGTTGCAATGGGAGAGGCCGGAGAGTCTGAAAGCACTCCAGCGGTTCCTTGGGTTTGCGAATTATTATAGGAAATTTATAAAACACTTTTCGACTGTCGCCAAACCGCTCACGGACATGACAAAAAAGGGTGCCGATCTGGCGAACTGGCCTGAGGTGGCTATACGTGCATTTGAGCGTCTGAAGAATAGTTTTGCTTCAGCCCCCATTCTGGTGCAACCAGACGTGTCTAAACCTTTTGTGGTAGAGGTTGATGCGTCGGAGGTGGGAGTGGGGGCAGTACTGTCTCAAGGCTCGTCCTTGAGCGAGATGCATCCATGCGCCTACTTCTCCAAGAAGTTGTCGCCAGCCGAACGGAATTATGATATCGGCAACAGGGAGTTGTTGGCCATCAAACTGGCTTTTGAGGAATGGCGACACTTCTTGGAGGGGGCGGCTCACCAGGTCACAGTTATCACCGACCATAAGAATCTGCTCTACCTGGAGTCGGCCAAGCGTCTGTCTCCTAGGCAGGCTCGCTGGGCATTGTTTTTTACTCGTTTCAATTTTCTTGTGACGTACCGTCCCGGGGCTAAAAACACCAAGGCGGATGCTTTGTCTAGGTGTTTTCCGGGGGGAGAACCTCGGGAAGAGCCGGTACCCATCCTCCAGAAAGGGGTAGTGGTCTCGGCTCTCACGACTGAGGTAGAGGCGGAGATTGCCGAGGCCCAAGAGGAGGTACCACCAGGACTTCCCGCCAACAAATCATTTGTACCCCTGCATCTTCGGCCTAAGGTGTTGAAGGAACACCACGATTCGGTACTGGCTGGTCACCCAGGGGTGAAGGGCACCTTAGAGCTGGTATCGCGTCGTTTCTGGTGGCCCAAAATCCGGCAGGACGTTTTCTCGTACGTGGCAGCTTGCATCACGTGCGCTAGGGCTAAGTCACCCCGAACCCGTCCTGCTGGCACGCTACAGCCTCTGGGGGTACCCAATAGGCCATGGACAGAAATCTCCATGGATTTTATCACTGACTTGCCAGCCTCGGCAGGGAACACGGTCATCCTGGTGGTGGTTGACCGTTTTTCAAAGATGGCGCATTTTGTGGCGTTGTCCTCTTTGCCCAATGCTAAGACGTTGGCTCAGGTATTTGTGAAGGAGGTGGTCAGACTCCACGGAGTACCGTCTGACATAGTATCTGATAGGGGTACGCAATTTGTGGCGAGGTTTTGGAAAGCTTTTTGCTCAAGGTTGGGGATCAAGTTGTCACATTCATCGGCGTTTCATCCACAGTCTAATGGACAAACTGAGCGCATGAACCAAAATCTAGAACAGTATTTACGATGCTTTGTGTCCGACAACCAGGAGGAGTGGTCTACTTTCCTTCCTCTGGCCGAATTCGCATTAAATAATCACCGCCAAGAGTCATCAGGAGAGTCTCCATTCTTTTGTGTGTACGGTCAACATCCTCAGTTTTGTACCTTACGTCAGGGTGACTCCGGGGGTGTCCCGGAGGAGGATCAGCTAGGAGCCCAATTGTCATCAGTCTGGAGGCGGGTGAAACAGCGTTTGTTGAGCATGAGTGCCAGGTACAAACGGGTGGCTGACAGTAGACGCGTGCCAGGTCCGGACCTGTGTGTGGGTGAATGGGTGTGGTTAGCTACGAAGAACATAAAACTCAAAATCCCTTCTTTAAAACTGGGTCCAAGGTTTATTGGGCCTTTTAGGATTTCTGCCATCATTAACCCAGTAGCTTATCGGTTGGAACTTCCCGTGGTGTACAAGATACACAACGTGTTTCACAGGGCTTTATTGAAAAAGGTGGTAGGCTTGGTGGACACGACGCCGATGCCACCTCCAGTCATGGTGGATGGCGAGTTAGAGTTCGAGGTCGCCAAGGTAGTGGACTCTCGAGTAGTACGCCGTACTCTTCAGTATTTGGTGCACTGGCGGGGGTATGGTCCAGAGGAGAGGTCTTGGGTTCCAGCCTCAGACATACATGCGGATCGGCTGGTCAGTTCTTTTCACCGTCGTCATCCGGACAAGCCGGGTCCTATGAGTCTTGAGGGCCCTGGGGTCCCTCGTAGAAGACGGGGTACTGTCATGTCGGACGCTGTTCACACCACAGCATCCGGCAGGCAGAGGTAGTTCCACCTCCAGCCACTATAGCCTCAGTGGCGCCGGCCTGATCTTCAGGCTCTCGGGGGTTAATCCTGCTGGAGACCAGGTTGGATGGTTAGTCACGCCCACGGTCTTTAAATAGTCATGCTGGCCTATGGGCGTCGCCGATTATAGCTTGTGTTTCATACCAAGTGGTTCCGGTCTGGAGTGGAGGTGTTCAAGAGAGAGAGATTCATATCTGGTGTCGTATGATCCGTCGTTATCCTTTCTCCTTCCCATATTTGTGTTTAGTTGTGCCCTGTTCACATTACTGTTTATTCCTCTGTGTGTGCGGCGCAGTGCAGTTTAAGTTCTCCCTGTCTGTCATTATTTGTGTGGGAGCTTTGGTGGTGACTTCTCACTGGGTGGAGGGTGGAGGGTTAAGTGCAGGGCTGAGCAGGAGATAAGGAAAGGTCGGAGGCTCAGGCATTTGCACCTTCAGCAAAAACCCTGGGTTGAGGGTCAGACAGGGTTTCCCCTAGTAAAGGGACACCACAGGGGCCCCGGGTATTTCAGCCTTAGTTGAACTAAGCCCCCGTGACACTCTGTACACACAGGGCTCTGTTCCGTACACCTCGTACAAATGCAGCTCCGCTCCGTACACCTCGTACACACGCGGCTTCGCTCCGCACACCTCGTACACACATGGCTCCGCTCCGTAAACAGATGGCTCAGCTCTGTACACACAGGGCTCTGTTCCATACACCTCATACACACGCAGCTTTGCTACGTACACCTCGTACACAAACACGGCTTCGCTCCGTACACACATGCTGCTTCGCTCCGTACACCTTGTACACACACGCAGCTTCGCTCCATACACCTCGTACACACACACGGCTCCGCTCCGTACACGCGTGGCTCCGCTCCATATACCTCTCACGCACACAGCTCCGCTCCGTACACCTCGCACGCGCGCAGCTCTGCTCCGTACACCTCGCACATTCGCGGCTCTGCTCCGTACGCCTCGCACATTCACGGCTCTGCTCCGTACACCTCGCACACGTGCAGCTCCGCTCCATACACATTGCACATTCACCGCTCTGCTCCGTAGACCTCGCGCACACGTGGCTCTGCTCTGTACACCTTGCACACACATGCAGCTACATCCACCCTGTAAACCCTTCCTGACCCCACACATAATTACCTCATCCAGCACCATGACACAGGGCTCCATTCCGTACACCTCGTACACACGCGGCTCCGCTCCGTACACCACGTACACACATGCAGCTTCGCTCCGTACACCTCATACACGCGGCTTCGCTCCGTACACCTCGTACACGCGCAGCTCCGCTCCGTACACCTCGTTCACAAGCGGCTCCGCTCCGTACACCACGTACACACATGCAGCTTCGCTCCGTACACCTCGTACACACACGCGGCTTCGCTCCGTACACCTCGTACACGCGCAGCTCCGCTCCGTACACCTCGTACACATATGCGGCTTCGCTCCGTACACCTCGTACACGCGCAGCTTCGCTCCGTACACCTCGTACACACACGCGGCTTCGCTCCGTACACCTCGTACACGCGCAGCTCCGCTCCGTACACCTCGTACACACGCGGCTCCGCTCCGTACACCACGTACACACATGCAGCTTCGCTCCGTACACCTCGTACACACACGCGGCTTCGCTCCGTACACCTCGTACACACGCGGCTCCGCTCCGTACACCACGTACACACATGCAGCTTCGCTCCGTACACCTCGTACACACACGCGGCTTCGCTCCATACACCTCGTACACACGTGGCTCTGCTCCGTAAACAGGCGGCTCAGCTCTGTACACACATGGCTCCGTTCCGTACACCTCATACACACGCAGCTCTGCTCCGTACATCTCGTACATTCGCAGCTCTGCTCCGTACACCTCGCACACGTGCAGCTCCGCTCCGTACACCTCGCATATTCACGGCTCTGCTCCGTACACCTCGCATATTCACGGCTCTGCTCCGTACACCTCGTACATTCGCAGCTCTGCTCCGTATACCTCGCACATGTGCAGCTCCGCTCCGTACACCTCGCATATTCACGGCTCTGCTCCGTACACCTCGCACACTTGCAGCTCCGTACACCGCAAACATTCACGTCTCTGCTCCGTAGACCTCGCACACACGTGGCTCTGCTCTGTACACCTTGCACACACATGCAGCTACATCCACCCTGTAAACCCCTCCTAACCCCACACATAATTCCCTCATCCAGCACCATGACAACCAGCACAGCAGAGTCCCGCATACAATACATTGCGAAGTCCTGCATACAATACATTGAGGGCTCGGGCTGTGTGCACAGGACCTGTGATGAGGTCACAGGAGGGGAGGAGTCAGGTGTCACATGATCAGAGGCCTCCAACTGATGCCCCTGATCATGTAACCCTTGACTCCTCCCCTCCTGTGACCTCATCACTGGTCCTGTGCGCACAGAGCAGGGATTTATCAGTGAGGGGCTGGCGCTGTGGTGGCCGATGGGTCTGGGAGGGGGAGGAAGGGGTCGGTACAAGGGGGGGCGTTGCGCTATAGTGGCGGATTATAATGGGGCAATTTTCCATGGGCTGGAGGGCCCCCCACACCACTGGGCTGCCGCCCAGATTGACCTCATTATAATCCACCACTGCAGGTTACTATAGCTGAACCCTGATTAGCAGCAGTAAGCAAGCCAACAGTAGTAGACTGAGCAAGATGCCAGGAATGATGTCCTTGCTGAGCAGGCTCCTCTGCAGCCAGAGAGGAATGGGAGACCGCAGATGGCAAGGCTCGAGAATCCTCCTGTGCAGAGGCAGGAACCCGACTCCTAACATGTACTCCCTGTGTCTGACGTAATCCAATTAATTCAACTGTCCCACGACAATCTCCCATGGAGAGCTGTCACATCAGCTGATTTGACCGCTCTCCAGTGATACAATGACGGAGATAATCCTCTGCATTGTATCACTCTGCCGCTGACAGGTCACCGGAGTTCACCTGTCACCTTGTCGCACTACAGCGTGAGAATTTTCTCACGCTGTATTGCCGTGAAGCAAGAGGCTTATCTCCGATGACACACTGATGTGACAGCTCTATAGGGGAGATCGTTTGGGACAATCGTTATTAATGGGATTACGTCGGACAGGGAGTATATTGTTGGTTTGTTTTTTATTGTTTTTTATTTTTTTTTTGCAGGTTATCGATGTCTTCGACTAGATAGGCGTACAATAAAAATTTTGAAAAATCTGTCGTGTTTTATTTAATTAAAATACTTTATTCTTAAGTGTGTTTTTTTTATAATCCTTTATTAATATAAGATTAATAATGGAGAGGCGTCCTATTGATGCCTCTCCATTATTAACCGGGCTTAATGTCACCTTACAAGAGCAAGGTGACATTAACCCCTTATTACCCCATATTCCACCGCTACACGGGAGAGGGAAGAGAGGGCCTAAGTGCCAGAATTGCCGCATCTTAGAGATGCGCCATTTCTGGGGCGGCTGCGGGCTGGTATTTTTAGCGGGGGGGGGGCAATATCCATGGCCCCTTCCTAGGCTATGAATATTAGCCCGCAGCTGTCCGTAGCCTTTCTGGCTATAAAATATAGGGGGAC
Source organism: Dendrobates tinctorius (assembly GCF_039654945.1). Classification (NCBI taxonomy): domain Eukaryota; kingdom Metazoa; phylum Chordata; class Amphibia; order Anura; family Dendrobatidae; genus Dendrobates; species Dendrobates tinctorius. The sequence continues at coordinate 746,980 of NW_027361826.1, read as the reverse complement.
CCCACGTCATATTTTGGGGGTCTCCCTATTTTAATAGCCAGTAAAGGCTATGCAGACAGCTGTTGGCTGATATTCATATCCTGGGAAGGGGCCATGGGTATTACTCCCTTCCCAGGCTACAAATATTGGCCCCCGGCCGTCGGCTTTCCCCCTCTGGCGCAGAAAATTGCACAGGAGCCCACGCCATTTTTTTTCTGTTTTTTTTTTTTTTTTAAATAAAACATTGTTCATTAAAGGGAAACTGTCACCCCCCCAGGGCGTTTTTAAGTTAAAGAGCCACCTTCAGCAGCACTAAGGCTGCATTCTGTGAAGGTGGCTCTTCTGTTTCTGACCCCTAGTAATGCTGAGATATCAACTTTTATAAATAGCTCCTCATACCTGTAATGTGTCCCATAGGTATGGTGTGTCCCCCTGTATCAGCCGCTTACCATCCGTCAATCATGATGCCCCTGTGCGTCGCTGCCTCCTCCTGTTTTGAATGTAACATTTCCCACATGTTTACTTACATCAGCAGAATTTTGGAACCCAAATTTTTTTTTGTTAAGATGTTATAAGGGTTAAAAGTTAAACAGCGATGTCTCATTTTTACACCATTCTAAAAACTGCACCCCTCAAGGTGCTCAAAACCACATTCAAGAAGTTTATTAACCCTTCAGGTGCTTCACAGGAATTTTTGGAATGTTTTAAAAAAATAACATTTAACTTTTTTCATAAAAAATTTACATCAGATCCAATTTTTTTTTATTTTCCCAAGGGTAACAGGGAAAAGTTATTGTACAATTTGTCCTGAGTACGCTGATACCCCATATATGCAGGTAAACCACTGTTTGGGCGCATTACAGAGCTCGGAAGGGAAGGAGCTTTGTTTAACTTTTCAATGCAAAATTGGCTGGATGTGTGTAAACAGTGAGAAACCCCCCCACAAGTGACCCCATTTTGGAAACTAGACCCCCCCAAGGAACTTATCTAGATGTGTGGTGAGAACTTTGAACCCCAAGTGTTTCACTAAAGTTTACAATGCCCGGCCGTGAAAAAAAACAAACACTTTTTTAGCCCCCAATTTTTTATTTTCCCAAGGGTAACAGGAGAACTTGGACCCCAAAAGTTGTTGTCCAATTTGTCCTGAGTATGCTGGTACCCCATATGTGGGGTTAAACCACTGTTTGGGCACATAATAGAGGGTGGAAGGGAAGTAGTGATGTTTTTGAATGTAGACTTTGATGGAATGGTCTTCAGGCTTCATGTCGCGTTTGGAGAGCCCCTGATGTACCTAAACAGTGGAAATGCCCCACAAGTGACCCCATTTTGGAAACTAGACCCCCCAGGGAACTTATCTAGATGTGCCTTAACAGTGGCAATGCCCAACAAGTGCCCCCTTTATGGAACTAAGCTACTGTTTCCTGGTAAGTGAATTTTATAAGTGACACTGGATCTCACCGCAGCTCAGTCCGGCTGCGAACAGAGCCCAGTGACCGGATGTAACTGCGGTGACTTCAGTGAGATTCCAGCTAGAGCCGTGAGCGCTCATGGTGCTAGCAGAGATCTCACCGGATCTCATCGCAGCTCAGCCCAGTTTTTAGATGACACTGGCTTCGGGGAACAAAGTGACAAGTGATGGTCAGTATGTACTCTATGTTATATTTACTGTATGTCTATATGTATGTATTGTATGAATGTATTGTATGTAGTATGTATGTAGTATGTATTTTGTATGTCTGTAGCATGTTGTATGTATGTAGTATGTACTATGCATGTATGTATGTTGTATGAATGTAGTACATATGTAGTAAGTATGTAGTATGCATGTATGTATGTTGTATGAATGTAGTATATATGTAGTATGTATGTAGTATGTAGTATGCATGTATGTATGTTGTATGAATGTATTATATATGTAGTATGTATGTAGTATGCATGTATGTATGTTGTATGAATGTAGTATATATGTAGTATGTATGTAGTATGTATGTTGTATGAATGTAGTATATATGTAGTATGTACTATGTATGTATGTTGTATGAATGTAGTATATACACTCACTGGCCACTTTATTAGGTACACCATGCTAGTAACGGGTTGGACCCCCTTTTGCCTTCAGAACTGCCTCAATTCTTCGTGGCAGAGATTCAACAAGGTGCTGGAAGCATTCCTCAGAGATTTTGGACCATATTGACATGATGGCATCACACAGTTGGCGCAGATTTGTCGGCTGCACATCCCTGATGCGAATCTCCCGTTCCACCACATCCCAAAGATGCTCTATTGGATTGAGATCTGGTGACTGAGGAGGCCATTTGAGTACAGTGAACTCATTGTCATGTTCAAGAAACCAATCTGAGATGATTCGAGCTTTATGACATGGCGCATTATCCTGCTGAAAGTAGCCATCAGATGCCTGTTCTTAGCTGAGAGGAGTGGTACCCAGTGTGGTCTTCTGCTGCTGTAGCCCATCTGCCTCAAAGTTCGACGCACTGTGCGTTCAGAGATGCTCTTCTGCCTACCTTGGTTGTAACGGGTGGCAATTTGAGTCACTGTTGCCTTTCTATCAGCTCGAACCAGTATGCCCATTCTCCTCTGACCTCTGGCATCAACAAGGCATTTCCGGCCACAGAACTGCCGCTCACTGGATTTTTTTTCTTTTTCGGACCATTCTCTGTAAACCCTAGAGATGGTTGTGCGTGAAAATCCCAGTAGATCAGCAGTTTCTGAAATACTCAGACCAGCCCTTCTGGCACCAACAATCATGCCATGTTCAAAGGCACTCAAATCACCTTTCTTCCCCATACTGATGCTCGGTTTGAACTGCAGGAGATTGTCTTGACCATGTCTACATGCCTAAATGCACTGAGTTGCCGCCATGTGATTGGCTGATTAGAAATTAAGTCTTAACACACAGTTGGACAGGTGTACCTAATAAAGTGGCCAGTGAGTGTATGTAGTATGTATGTAGTGTGAGAATCATGTGGGAATAGTGGATGAGGGCAGGTATATCTCACCCAGATACCTTTCCTATGTGACCTAGTCTGGTCAGTATCTCACCTGGTGACTAATGAATAATGGGAGGTGGATATAAAAGGATGCCAGGTGGTTGTGTGAGTGTCTCAGCCTGGGAACACAGAGAGCCTGTCTGGGTGTGAGACACACGTGAGTGAAAGCAGTGCCCACTGCAACTGTGGTTTGGCTGGACGGGAGAAGCCCGCCAGTTGGTAGTTAGGTTGTACTTTGTTTAGTTAGTGCCGGACAGGCAAGGATTTGTTTTATGTTTTATTTCCTTTATGCATTGCTTTCACCTTTAATAAACCTGACCCAGTGTCAGTTATACCCGAATCCCGGCTGTGCGCCTGAGTTTCATGCTGAACACACGTGACCTTTGACCCCAGCAAAGGTGATCCCGGAGTGTTTTATCACATTGTGGTGGAGAACGCGGGCATCACGTTGGAAGCATGAGCATGGAGGACGTGGTGAAAGTGCTGGTACAGTCCACCGCCGTCCAGCAAGAAGCTAACGGGTGATGATGGCCCAGCTGAAGGAGTTGGTGGACATGACAGCTACTGATCGTTCGCTTCTCCAGCAGGTGGCGCAGTGCCTGGCAAGCTTACCTGAGGTTAACCTGGAAGCCGAGTCGAGAGTGATTCACATTTGAACGGACGGCGGTGCGAGAAAAATGGCCGAAGGCACGATGGGCCGGCTTGATTGCCCTGTTTCTTTCCGGTGAGGCCCAAAAGGCTTATTATGACTTAGAACCTGAAGCCGCGCAAGACTTTGACAAACTGAAAGCTGAGATCTTGGCCCGGTTGGGAGTGACGACCGCTGTCCGTGCACAGAGAGTACCTCAATGGACTTATCAGCCGGATAAACCACCGCGGTCACAGATGTTCGACCTGATCCACGTGACGAAGAAGTGGCTACAACCCGAGGTGCTGACAGCGCCAGAGATAATCCAGAGAGTCGTCATGGACAAGTACCTGAGAGCTCTACCGCTAGCCCTGAGGAAGTGGGTAAGCCGTGGAAATCCTACGACGGCAGATCAACTGGTGGATCTGGTTGAACGTTACTCCGTGGCGGAAGGACTCCGAGACGACGCTACCCCTCCTCGTTCTTCATCATCTCCACGTGGAACCGGTAAGACTGTTCCAGGGAGTAGGGGAGAAGGAAAAATCCCTAAGACAGTGGGGGAGGAAACCGGGACTGCCCGCAATTCGAGGCCGAGAGTAACGAACTATGGTCTAAGCAAGGGGCCCGTTAGGTGTTTCCGCTGCCAAGAGATGGGCCACATTGCTGCAAACTGTCCGGTCACTACTGCAGTGCGACGTCACAGACTCTAAAAACCGCATGTCTATGGTTGCACGGGTAGTGAGTGTGAATGCAGGTCAAAAGGATGTGAAAAAACACTTGTGTGATTTAACTGTTGATGGCAAAAATGTGGTGGCATTGTTAGACTCGGGAAGTGTGGTGACTCTGCTGAAGGCCAGTCTGGTGTCAGCCCCGACTGGACCATCAGACAAATTTTCTGTAACGTGTGTGCATGGAGACACCTGTTCATACCTCACCACGGTCATATGCATTACTACTTCCTATGGGTCTGTGCAACATAAAGTGGGACTCGTCCCTGCGTTATTGCATGATGTTATCTTGGGCCGGGATTTTACCCACTTCTGGCAATTGTGGGAGAATCAGTTGATGCCCTCGGGTAATAGTGTACATGATTCTTCTCCCAGGGCGCGTGTGGGTCCAGAACCCCTGGACGAGGTCTCCCCGGAAGACTCGGGGGAAGAGTCTGCTGGAAATGACCTGCAGTTCCCGTTTTCAGTCATGGCGGGTGATACAGAGGAGACCAGGGAAGAGGAGGAGGCCGACAGCCGTCCACCTCCCCGTTTGCCGGATTTGGAAGTTCAGAAAGATGACTTCCAGAGCGAGCAAATAAAGGATCCTACCCTTTCTCAGGCTAGGACAAATGTAAAAGTGATAAATGGGGTACCCGTAGAACCTGGCTTTAGGCTGGCATATCCTTACATGGTCCTGGAGAATGATTTAAGATATCAGATAGAGAAAAAGGGGGAAGACACGGTGCAACTATTAGTCGTGCCAAAACCCCACCGGCGGCAGTTGCTGGACCTGGCCCACGGACATGTGATGGGAGGTCACCTGGGTGTCCAGAAAACCACCGAAAGGATATTACACTGTTTTGTTTGGCCAGGCATGCCTCACGATATTCGTGTATATTGTGAGTCTTGTCCTGACTGCCAAGCCTCTGCGCCTAAGCCCCGGTTCTGTAGCCCTTTGGTACCCCTACCTATTATTGAGGTCCCGTTTGAGAGGATTGGGATGGATTTAGTTGGGCCCCTTCCATGGTCTGCACGTGGACACCAACATATCCTGGTCATCTTGGATTATGCCACTCATTACCCGGAGCCCATCCCTTTGCGTAACACGGCCACCAAGACGATTGCCAAGGAACTGGTGCATGTGTTTAGTCGGGTCGGTATACCAAAACAGATACTCATCGACCAGGGGACTCCCTTTATGTCCAGGGTAATGAAGGAGCTCTGCCGGTTGTTACAAATCGAACCGTTACGCACATCCGTGTATCACCCTCAAACAGACGGGTTGGTCGAACGGTTCAATAAAATTCTGAAGCAGATGCTGAGAAAGGCGATAGACAAGGATGGGAAGAACTGGGACTATTTACTTCCATATTTGCTTTTTGCCATCAGGGAAGTGCCCCAGTCTTCCACGGGGTTCTCGCCTTTCGAGTTATTGTACGCCCGACGTCCTCGCGGACTGTTAGATGTCGCCAAAGAATCCTGGGAGGGTCTGGTCACTCCGTTTAAAACGGTGATAGATCACGTATCCCAAATGCAGGACCGTATTGCAGCTGTTATGCCTATCGTCAAAGAACACATGATGCAGGCTCAGGGAGCCCAAAAAAGAATCTATGATAGGGGTGCCAAGATCCGTACGTTTGCACCCGGAGATAGGGTGTTGATCCTGGTCCCCACGGTGGATAGTAAGTTCCTAGCAAAGTGGCAGGGCCCCTTTGAGATTAAGGAAAGAGTTGGTGAAGTAAACTACAAAGTATACCAGGCAGGTAAACGGAAACCTGAACAGGTTTATCATGTAAATCTGATAAAACCCTGGAAAGATCGGTCTGCCTTGTCAGCGGAGCTGGCCCGTCCCGTCTGCTCGCATACCGTACCGGAGGTACGGGTTGCAGAGACTCTCTCGGAGTGGCTAAAGACTGAGTTCAGGCAGTTTCTACTTCACAACCAAAAGTTTTTCTCAGAAAAACCCGGGCAGACTACGCTAATGAAACATGACATCGTAACGGAACCTGGTGTCACAGTTCACGTGAAACCCTACAGAATTCCGGAAGCGCGCCGTGAAGCCGTTTCCCGAGAAGTGAAGGCAATGTTAGAGTTAGGTGTCATTGAGGAATCGCACAGTGCTTGGTCCAGCCCGATTGTGTTAATTCCTAAACCGGACGGCACAATCCGGTTCTGCAATGACTTCAGGAAACTGAATGCGGTCTCAAAATTTGATGCCTACCCTATGCCCCGGGTCGACGAGTTAATAGATCGGTTAGGAAAAGCCCAGTATATTACGACCCTAGACCTAACAAAGGGGTATTGGCAGATCCCTCTGGCGGAGGCTGCCAGAGAAAAGACGGCATTTGCTACGTCGGAAGGTCTATTTCAGTATGTGTATATGCCGGAGCACCGGCGACCTTCCAGAGACTGATGGATCGAGTCCTGAGGCCACATAGGCAGTACGCTTCGGCCTATTTGGATGACATTGTCATTTACAGCTTGGACTGGGAGACTCATCTCCAGAAAGTACAAGCTGTGATTGACGACCTGTGGGAGGCAGGTCTAACCGCGAACCCCAAGAAATGTCACATCGGGCTAGAAGAAGCCCGGTATTTGTGGTATGTAATTAGAAGGGGTGTTGTTAAACCCCAGGTTGATAAGATTCAAGCGGTTCAGGACTGGCCGCAACCTGTCAACAAGAAGCAGGTGCAAGCCTTTCTGGGGATCGCCGGCTATTATCGCCGGTTCATACCCAATTTTGCAGCCATCGCTACCCCCCTGACGGATCTTACCAAAGGGAAAGACTCCGTCATGATTAAATGGAATTTAGCGGCTGAAGAAGCCTTCCATAGCCTAAAACGGGCACTTTGCTCTCAACCCGTACTGGTGACTCCCTACTTCCGCAGCGAGTTTGTGGTACAAACGGATGCCTCTGATACCGGTATCGGGGCCGTACTGTCACAAGTGAGGGACGGAGTGGAACACCCAGTCCTCTATCTCAGCAGGAAGCTGAATAAACATGAGCAAAAGTACGCGGTAGTAGAAAAAGAGTGCCTAGCCATTAAGTGGGCTCTAGAGGCCCTCAAATATTACCTGGTGGGCAGAAAGTTCAGGCTGATCACTGACCATGCCCCTCTCAAGTGGATGCACTTGCACAAGGAACGGAATAGCCAGGTGACCCGGTGGTTCCTTGCCCTGCAGGCCTACACTTTTACGGTGGAGCACCGCCCAGGGGTACAGATGGGGAATGCAGATGTCCTGTCCCGAGTGCACTGTTTGGCGGGTGTCATTGCTCGACCAGAGTGGTCTGAGCAGAGGGGGGGGGGGATATGTGAGAATCATGTGGGAATAGTGGATGAGGGCAGGTATATCTCGCCCAGATATCTTTCCTATGTGGCCTAGTCTGGTCAGTATCTAACCTGGTGACTAATGAATAAAGGGAGGTGGATATAAAAGGATGCCAGGTGGTTGTTTGAGTGTCTCAGGCTGGGAACACAGAGAGCCTGTCTGGGTGAGAGACACACGTGAGTGAAAGCAGTGCCCACTGCAACTGTGGTTTGGCTGGACGGGAGAAGCCCGCCAGTTGGTAGTTAGGTTGTACCTTGTTTAGTTAGTGCCGGACAGGAAAGGATTTGTTTTGTTTTATTTCCTTTATGCATTGCTTTCACCTTTAATAAACCTGACCCAGTGTCAGTTATACCCGAATCCCGGCTGTGCGCCTGAGTTTCATGCTGAACGCACGTGACCTTTGACCCCAGAAAAGGCGATCCCGGAGTGTTTTATCACAGTAGTATGTATGTATGTTGTATGAATGTTGTATGTATGTAGTATGTATGTATGTTGTATGAATGTAGTATATATGAAGTATGTATGTAGTATGTATGTAGTATGTAGTATGTATGTTGTATGAATGGAGTATATATGAAGTATGTATGTAGTATGTATGTTGTATGAATGTTGTATATATGTAGTATGCATGTAGTATGTATGTAGTATGTATATATATATATATATTTTTTTTTACATTCAACACATTAGCCGGATGATGGGACTACTACTGTCCCATCATTGGCTAATGTGTCAATCACTGTCATTGTAGCAGGCATAGCCCGATGGGACTTGTAGTCCCATCGGACAATGCCTGCACACACACACAACCCCCTGGCAGGCCCGCACAGACCCCCGGCAGCCCGCACAGACCCCCGGCAGGCCCGCACAGACCCCCGGCAGGCCCGCACAGACCCCCGGCAGGCCGGCACAGACCCCCGACAGCCCGAACAGACCCCCGGCAGCCCGCACAGACCCCCGGCAGCCCGCACAGACCCCCGGCAGGCCCGCACAGACCCCCGGCAGGCCCACACAGACCGCGCATCATGAAGCGCACAGACCGCGCATCATGATGACATCATTTCAGCAGCCAATCACAGCCACAACACTGGCTCATTGCATTATGGGAACTTCCGATTCCGGTATCCGATAATGTAAAAATATCGGTACTCGGTATTGGAATTCCGATACAGCGAATATCGGCCGATACCCGATATTTGCAGTATCGGAATGCTCAACACTAATCACCACATGTTGAGAGCTATAATTTTTCCATATTTTGGCCCACAGAGTCATGTGAGGTCTTGTTTTTGGCGGGACGAGCTGACGTTTTTATTGGCACCATTTTCGGGCACATGACATTTTTTGATCACTTTCTATTCCAATTTTTGGGAGACAAAAGGAGCAAAAATATGCAATTCAGTATTTTTTTGGGGGGGTGTTATGCCGTTCCGTGTGTGGTAAAATTGATAAGGCAGTTTTATTCTTCGGGTCAGTAGTCAGTATGATTACAGCAATACTTCATTTATGTCTTTTTTTGCCGCTATTACACAATAAAAACTATTTTATAGAGAAAATAATTATTTTTGCATCGCTTTATTCTGAGAGCTATAACTTTTTTATTTTTCTGATGATGGAGCTGTATGGCAGCTTATTTCTTGCGGGACAAGATGACGTTTTCAGCGGTACCAAGTTTATTTATATCCGTCTTTTTGATCGCGTGTTATTCTACTTTTTGTTCAGTGGTATGATGGTAAAGCATTGGTTTTTGCCTTTTTTATGGTGTTCATTAAGGGGTTAACTAATAGGACAGTTTAATAGGTTGAGTCGCTACGGACGCGGCAATACCAAATTTGTGTACTACTATTGTTTTTTTCTTCATTCAAGTATTTATTTACAGACTAGCTGAAGAGCCCGGCGCTGCCCGGGCATAGTATATATATATCTAATATATAAAGCTCAAAGTGTGTATGTATGTGTGTATGTGTGTGTGTGTGTGTATGTTTGTATGTCCGGGATAGGCATCCGCACCGTCGCAGCTACAACCACAAAATTTGGCACAGTCACACGTCTGGACCCCGAGAGCATCCTAAGCTATGTTGTGAGGCGAAATTTTAACCCCGCGCGTTCCAATTCACCAAACAATTTTGCCCCTATCTACATACTGGGGGGAAAAGTGTGTGCGCGTCAAGCCCCGCCCCTCATTGTGATGTCATAATGCCCCTATTTGCATACTGGGGAAGCAGTGTGTGCGCGTCAAGCCCCACCCCTCATTTTGATGTCACAATGGTTGCCATGGCGACGCTGATGTCATCATAGGTTGCAAGCCCCGCCGCCGCTCATTATGATGTCATAATGGTTGACTATGGGGTGGAGGATGTGTGATGGGTATATGGGCACGGGACTATGGGATGGAGGATATGTATGATGGGTATATGGGCACGGGACTATTGGATGGAGGATGTGTGATGGGTATATGGGCACGGGACTATGGGATGGAGGATATGTATGATGGGTATATGGGCACGGGACTATTGGATGGAGGATGTGTGATGGGTATATGGGCATGGGACTATGGGATGGAGGATATGTATGATGGGTATATGGGCACGGGACTATTGGATGGAGGATGTGTAATGGGTATATGGGCACGGGACTATGGGATGGAGGATATGTATGATGGGTATATGGGCACGGGACTATTGGATGGAGGATGTGTGATGGGTATATGGGCACCGGACTATGGGATGGAGGATATGTATGATGGGTATATGGGCACGGGACTATGGAATGGAGGATGTGTTATGGGTATATGGGCATGGGACTATGGGATGGAGGATATCTATGATGGGTATATGGGCACGGGACTATTGGATGGAGGATGTGTGATGGGTATATGGGCACGGGACTATGGGATGGAGGATATGTATGATGGGTATATGGGCACGGGACTATGGGATGGAGGATATGTATGATGGGTATATGGGCACGGGACTATGGGATGGAGGATTTGTGATCGGTATATGGGCACGGGACTATGGGATGGAGGATATGTATTATGGGTATATGGGCACGGGACTATGGGATGGAGGATATGTATGACGGGTATATGGGCACGGGACTATGGGATGGAGGATATGTATGATGGGTATATGGGCACGGGACTATGGGATGGAGGATATGTATGATGGGTATATGGGCACGGGCCTATGGGATTGTGGATATGTATGATGGGTATATGGGCACGGGACTATGGGATGGAGGATAATTATAATTTGCTATAACTAACCACAGTTAGTTACTATGCCCGGGCAGCGCCGGGCTCTTCAGCTAGTATATATATAAAGCTAAGTGTGTAGCCACGCCCACTCCGCATAGCCACCTTCACTATAATATCCCACATCATCCCGTCAGCCAGAGCTACCGGACTACTATCCCTTTAAGAGAGGCCTGGGGTCAGAACCAAAGCACTGGATGGATTTGCCCTGACTCATACCAATGATCCCTTTAATAGAAGCCTGGGGTCAGAATTAGAGCCCTGAGGGATTTGCCCTATCTTCCATATCGGAGATCCCTTTAAGAGAGGCCTGGGGTTAGTACCAAAGCGCAGAGTGGATTTGCCCTCACTTCCGTATTGGAGATCCCTTTAAGAGACCCTGGGGTCAGAACCAGAGCACTTAATGGAATTGCCCTAACTTCCATACCAATGATCCCTTTAAGAGACCTTGGGGTCAGAACCACAGCGCTGAGGGGAACGGTCATAATTCCATACCGGGGATCCCTTTAAGAGAGGCCTGGGGTCAAAACCAAGGCGCTGAATGGATTTGTCCTGACTTCCATACCAATGATCCCTTTAAGAGAGGCCTGGGGTCAGTATCAGAGCGCTGAGGGATTTGCCCTAACTTCCATACTGGAGATCCCTTTAAGAGGGAAAATGTGCCTATGGGTTGGAGGATGTGTGATGGGGATATGGGCACAGGAGGGTGGATTCATTTCTGTCATGTGCTCTCTACTCCTTTCTGGGGGGCAGACAGTGGCTGGGAGCTTATGTTCCCGGGGATGCTAGATTTCTCCCACCATGTCAGTGACTGCTGAGGTGTTGTCGAGTGGGAAAACTGTTGCTCATAGCAACCAATCACAGCTTAGCTTCTTTTAAACAGCTCTGATGAAATGAAAGATGCTTAGTGATTGGTTGCAAGGAAAACTATTGCTCATAGCAACCAATCACAGCTCAGCTTCTTTTAAACAGCTCTGGTGAAATTAAAGAGGCTTCGTGATTGGTTGGTGATACACACATACATACATTCAATTTTATATATGTTACAGTTCTGCAGCACAGGACTAGGGTAGGAGGGGGAAAACTGACCCTGCACTGCGACTAGGATGATACCCTACGATGGAGTGGGTGACCCATTCCTTGCGAATAGACCCACCGATGATCCTAGGTTAATCTTAAGCGAAGACCTATAGATAGGGGGAAGGGGGTCCCTGAAAGATCTAAGGACTGGGTACAAAAACAGGTCACCTCCAAATAGAAAACAAAGAGAAGGCTGCAGAAACAAACTGAAAACAGAAACTAAGACTAGCAGAACCAGAGGTCCCAGCACTGCACTTATTAAACACACACAGAAAGCAAAGCTCCAAACCAGAACTCAAGTGGATTAACACTGTTGTCCAGCAAGGAATGGGAGACAGATGCAGGTTAATAAAGGGTGATACAATCACCTGACCCAAGACAAACCCAGCACCAGGGGAAAAAGACCAGCAGCCAGAACGCTACAAGAAAATGGCGGATAGTCACAAACTGAACAGATTCTAACGATAGATAGATAGATAGATAGATAGATAGATAGATAGATAGAAAATATATTAATTTTTTTATTATTTTTGATTTTTTTTATATTTTACAATTATTTTTACAAATTTTTTCTAAATTTTGGGACAATCATTTTTTGCAGGCTGATCGCTTCTGCATGCTATAGATGAAGCACTACATGTCATATAAGCTGTCAGCGCTGCACTAACAGAGACTTGCTGATCATGCACTGCTCATGATCAGCACGTTTACTTAGCTCTGGGGACCGGGATATTGTCATGATGACATCCGGCTCACCATGGCAACGATCGAGACCCCGCGTCACGCCACAGGGTCTCCAATCCAAAGGAAGAGGGGCTGTCAGCCCCTGTGCCGGCTCCCGAATGCTGCAATCTTGTTAGATCGTAGTAATTCGGGGCTTAAAGTGCCGGTAGCGGTCTGTGACTGCTCCTAGCACTTAGTGTCAGGTGCCAGCTGTCAGAATCAGCTGACCCCGTGAGCGCGGCCTATCGCTTAGAAGTACTATTCCGTCCATGGTCAAATTGTGCCAGGGCACATGGACGGAATAGTATGTCTGATGTCAGAAAGGGGTTAATGAAGCCTCCTGTTAGCTGTTTTTTTATCTTCTTTAAACCAGTGGGTGCCATGTCACATTGGCAGAACCTCTGAGGTGCCAGAACAACAGAAACCCCCTATATGTGAACTCATTTTACAAACTACATTCCCCAATGAATTCAGCTAGGGGTGCAGTGATCATATTGACACCACATATACCTCATAGAGTTTTATACCACTGAACGGTGAAGAAAGAACAAATTACATTTTACCACTAAAATGTTGTTTTAGCCCCACGTTTTTAACGTTTTCTAAGGGCTAATAGGAACTTTTTTTTTTACAACAAACAGGTCCATTTTTTCCTGCGTGCGCCAATACCCTACATGTAATCGGGAAAATATTTTCAGGCACAGTGCAAAGCTGAGATGGCAAGGAGCGCCATGAGGTGCCAGAACAGCAGAACCCCCCATAAGTGACCCCATTTTACAAACTACACCTCTCAATGAATTCATCTAGGGGTGCAGTGATCATATTGACACCAAGGCATTGTCACAAAATTTTATTCCATTGGGCAGTGAAAAAAAAATAACTGCATTTATAACCAAAATGTTGTTTTAGCCCCAGATTTTACATTTTCACATCAGAAGTGGGTAAAAATGACACCGTAATTTGTCCCACAATTTGTACTGAACGTGGCACTACCACATACGTGGCTGTATTGTACTACTTAGCAATACGGAGAGACTGCGGAGGAATGGAGCGCTATTTACCTCCTGCAGTACAGATTTTCCTAGAACAGTTTGTGGACTCCATATACGGAGCCCCTAATTATTATAAGAGCAATATTCCCCTTTAAATGACCACATTTTGGAAACTAAACCACTTGGGAAATTTATCTTCAGGTGTAGTGATGATATTAACTCCATGGGTATTTTCCAGAAGCAAGCAGCAATGGATGTTGCCAAGTGAAAATTGCAAACTGCCATTGCAGTCACCAGTACACTGTAGTGACTGGTACGTTATGCCTAGGCCATGCTTCTGGAGGCATGCATGCACCCGCAAGTTAGGTGGGCTCTCATCATGGCAAATTTTAGGCCATGCACCAACCACACCCATTTCAAAACCATGTCCACACATGACCGCACCCATTTAGCACTGCTGATCACACTGACTGGTACTGAGGGCACAGTGGCTGGCGTTATGGGCACAGTGGCTGGTACTGTGGGCACACTGACAGGTACTGAGGAAAATAAAGAAAGAAAACAGAGAGAGAGAAAGAAAGGAGAGCGAGAGAGAAAGAAAGAACAGAGAGAGAAAGGACAGAGAGAGAAAGAAGAAAGAACAGAGAAAAAGAAAGAAAGAAAGAAAGAAAGGAGAGGGAAAGAAAGAACACAGAGAGAAAAAAGGGGAAAAGAAAGAACAGAGAGAAAGAAAGAGAGGAAAGAAAGAACAGAAAAAAAGAAAGAACACAGAGAGAAAGAAAAAGGGACAGAAAAAAAGAACAGAGAAAGAAAGAACAGATAGAGAAAGAAAGAGGGGAAAGAGAGAACGAGGGGAAAGAAAGAACAGCAGCAAGAACGCTACAAGAAAATGGCGGATAGTCACAAACTGAACAGATTTTAACTATATATATATACTAGCTGAAGAGCCCAGCGCTGCCCGGGCATAGTAACTAACTGTGGCTAGTTATAGCAAATTATAATTATCCTCCATCCCATAGTCCCGTGCCCATATACCCATCATACATATCCACGATCCCATAGGCCCGTGCCCATATACCCATCATACATATCCTCCATCCCATAGGCCCGTGCCCATATACCCATCATACATATCCTCCATCCCATAGTCTCGTGCCCATATACCCATCATACATATCCTCCATCCAATAGTCCCGTGCCCATATACCCGTCATACATATCCTCCATCCCATAGTCCCGTGCCCATATACCCATCATACATATCCTCCATCCCATAGTCCCGTGCCCATATACCCATCATACATATCCTCCATCCCATAGTCCCGTGCCCATATACCCATCACACATCCTCCATCCCATAGTCCCGTGCCCATATACCCATCATACATATCCTCCATCCCATAGTCCCATGCCCATATACCCATCACACATCCTCCATCTCATAGTCCCGTGCCCATATACCCATCATACATATCCTCCATCCCATAGTCCGGTGCCCATATACCCATCACAAATCCTCCATCCAATAGTCCCGTGCCCATATACCCATCATACATATCCTCCATCCCACAGTCCCGTGCCCATATTCCCATCACACATCCTCCATCCAATAGTCCCGTGCCCATATACCCATCATACATATCCTCCATCCCATAGTCCCGTGCCCATATACCCAACACATCCTCCATCCAATAGTCCCATGCCCATATACCCATCATACATATCCTCCATCCTATAGTCCCGTGCCCATATACCCATCACACATCCTCCATCAAATAGTCCCGTGCCCATATACCCATCATACATATCCTCCATCCCATAGTCCCGTGCCCATATACCCATCCCACATCCTCCATCCAATAGTCCCGTGCCCATATACCCATCATACATATCCTCCATCCCATAGTCCCGTGCCCATATACCCATCACACATCCTCCATCCAATAGTCCCGTGCCCATATACCCATCATACATATCCTCCATCCCATAGTCCCATGCCCATATACCCATCACACATCCTCCACCCCATAGTCAACCATTATGACATCATAATGAGCGGCGGCGGGGCTTGCAACCTATGATGACATCAGTGTCACCATGGCAACCATTGTGACATCATAATGAGGGGTGGGGCTTGATACGCAGACACTGCTTCCCCAGTATGCAAATAGGGGCATTATGACATCACAATGAGGGGCGGGGCTTGACGCGCACACACTTTTCCCCCCAGTATGTAGATAGGGGCAAAATTGTTTGGTGAATTGGAACGCGCGGGGTTAAAATTTCGCCTCACAACATAGCTTAGGACGCTCTCGGGGTCCAGACGTGTGACTGTGCCAAATTTTGTGGCTGTAGCTGCGACGGTGCGGATGCCTATCCCGGACATACAAACATACACACACACACACATACACACATACATACACACTTTGAGCTTTATATATTAGATATATATAGATAGAAAATATATTAATTTTTTTTATTATTTTTGATTTTTTTATATTTTTACAATTATTTTAAAAAAAGAATTTTCTAAATTTTTTACTTAGTACCACTATGGGACAATCATTTTTTGCAGGCTGATCGCTTCTGCATGCTATAGATGAAGCACTACATGTCATATAAGCTGTCAGCGCTGCACTAACAGAGACTTGCTGATCATGCACTGCTCATGATCAGCACGTTTACTTAGCTCTGGGGACCGGGATATTGTCATGATGACATCCGGCTCACCATGGCAACGATCGAGACCCCGCGTCACGCCACAGAGTCTCCAATCCAAAGGAAGATGGGCTGTCAGCTCCTGTGCCGGCTCCTGAATGCTGCAATCTTGTTAGATCATAGTAATTCGGAGCTTAAAGTGCCGATACTGGTCTGTGACTGCTCCTAGCACTTAGTGTCAGGTGCCAGCTGTCAGAATCAGCTGACCCCGTAAGCGCGGCCTATCGCTTAGAAGTACTATTCCGTCCATGGTCAAATTGTGCCAGGGCACATGGACGGAATAGTATGTCTGATGTCAGAAAGGGGTTAATGAAGCCTCCTGTTAGCTGTTTTTTTCTCTTCTTTAAACCAGTGGGTACCATGTCACATTGGCAGAACCTCTGAGGTGCCAGAACAACAGAAACCCCCTATATGTGAACTCATTTTACAAACTACACTCCCCAATGAATTCAGCTAGGGGTGCAGTGATCATATTGACACCACATATACCTCATAGAGTTTTATACCACTGAATGGTGAAGAAGAACAAATTACATTTTACCACTAAAATGTTGTTTTCGCCCCAAGTTTTTAACTTTTTCTAAGGGCTAATAGGAACTATTTTTTACAACAAACTGAGGTCCATTTTTTCCTGCGTGCGCCAATGCCCTACATGTAATCGGGAAAATATTTTCAGGCACAGTGCAAAGCTGAGATGGCAAGGAGCGCCATGAGGTGCCAGAACAGCAGAACCCCCCATAAGTGACCCCATTTTACAAACTACACCTCTCAATGAATTCAACTAGGGGTGCAGTGATCATTTTGACACCACGGCATTGTCACAGAATTTTATTCCATTGGACAGTGAAGAAAAAATAACTGCATTTATAACCAAAATGTTGTTTTAGCCCCAGATTTTAGATTTTCACATCAGAAGTGGGTAAAAATGACACCGTAATTTGTCCCACAATTTGTACTGAACGTGGCACTACCACATACGTGGCTGTATTGTACTACTTAGCAATACGGAGAGACTGCGGAGGAATGGAGCGCTATTTACCTCCTGCAGTACAGATTTTCCTAGAACAGTTTGCGGACTCCATATACAGAGCCCCTAATTATTATAAGAGCAAAATTCCCCCTCAAATGACCACATTTTGGAAACTAAACCACTTGGGAAATTTATCTTCAGGTGTAGTGATGATATTGACTCCATGGGTATTTTCCAGAAGCAAGCAGGAATGGATGTTGCCAAGTGAAAATTGCAAACTGCCATTGCAGTCACCAGTACACTGTAGTGACAGGTACGTTATGCCCAGCCCGTGCTTCTGGAGGCATGCATGCACCCGTAAGTTAGGTGGGCTCTCATCATGGCAAATTTTAGGCCATGCCCCAACCACACCCATTTCAAAACCTTGTCACACCCATGTCCACACATGACCGCACCCATTTAGCACTGCTGATCACACTGACTGGTACTGAGGGCACAGTGGCTGGCGTTATGGGCACAGTGGCTGGTACTGTGGGCACACTGACAGGTACTGAGGAAAATAAAGAAAGAAAACAGAGAGAGAGAAAGAAAGGAGAGCGAGAGAGAAAGAAAGAACAGAGAGAGAAAGGACAGAGAGAGAAAGAAGAAAGAACAGAGAGAAAGAAAGAAAGAAAGAAAGAAAGAAAGGAGAGGGAAAGAAAGAACACAGAGAGAAAAAAGGGGAAAAGAAAGAACAGAGAGAAAGAAAGAGGGGAAAGAAAGAACAGAAAAAAAGAAAGAACACAGAGAGAAAGAAAAAGGGACAGAAAAAAAGAACAGAGAAAGAAAGAACAGATAGAGAAAGAAAGAGGGGAAACAGAGAACGAGGGGAAAGAAAGAACAGCAGCAAGAGCGCTACAAGAAAATGGCGGATAGTCACAAACTGAACAGATTTTAACTATATATATATATACTAGCTGAAGAGCCCAGCGCTGCCCGGGCATAGTAACTAACTGTGGCTAGTTATAGCAAATTATAATTATCCTCCATCCCATAGTCCCGTGCCCATATACCCATCATACATATCCACGATCCCATAGGCCCGTGGCCATATACCCATCATACATATCCTCCATCCCATAGGCCCGTGCCCATATACCCATCATACATATCCTCCATCCCATAGTCCCGTGCCCATATACCCATCATACATATCCTCCATCCAATAGTCCCGTGCCCATACACCCGTCATACATATCCTCCATCCCATAGTCCCGTGCCCATATACCCATCATACATATCCTCCATCCCATAGTCCCGTGCCCATATACCCATCATACATATCCTCCATCCCATAGTCCCGTGCCCATATACCCATCACACATCCTCCATCCAATAGTCCCATGCCCATATACCCATCATACATATCCTCCATCCCATAGTCCCATGCCCATATACCCATCACACATCCTCCATCCCATAGTCCCGTGCCCATATACCCATCATACATATCCTCCATCCCATAGTCCGGTACCCATATACCCATCACAAATCCTCCATCCAATAGTCCCGTGCCCATATACCCATCATACATATCCTCCATCCCACAGTCCCGTGCCCATATTCCCATCACACATCCTCCATCCAATAGTCGCGTGCCCATATACCCATCATACATATCCTCCATCCCATAGTCCCGTGCCCATATACCCAACACATCCTCCATCCAATAGTCCCATGCCCATATACCCATCATACATATCCTCCATCCCATAGTCCCGTGCCCATATACCCATCACACATCCTCCATCAAATAGTCCCGTGCCCATATACCCATCATACATATCCTCCATCCCATAGTCCCGTGCCCATATACCCATCACACATCCTCCATCCAATAGTCCCGTGCCCATATACCCATCATACATATCCTCCATCCCATAGTCCCGTGCCCATATACCCATCACACATCCTCCATCCAATAGTCCCGTGCCCATATACCCATCATACATATCCTCCATCCCATAGTCCCATGCCCATATACCCATCACACATCCTCCACCCCATAGTCAACCATTATGACATCATAATGAGCGGCGGCGGGGCTTGCAACCTATGATGACATCAGTGTCACCATGGCAACCATTGTGACATCATGATGAGGGGTGGGGCTTGATACGCAGACACTGCTTCCCCAGTATGCAAATAGGGGCATTATGACATCACAATGAGGGGCGGGGCTTGACGCGCACACACTTTTCCCCCCAGTATGTAGATAGGGGCAAAATTGTTTGGTGAATTGGAACGCGCGGGGTTAAAATTTCGCCTCACAACATAGCTTAGGACGCTCTCGGGGTCCAGACGTGTGACTGTGCCAAATTTTGTGGCTGTAGCTGCGACGGTGCGGATGCCTATCCCGGACATACAAACATACACACACACACACATACACACATACATACACACTTTGAGCTTTATATATTAGATATATATAGATAGAAAATATATTAATTTTTTTTATTATTTTTGATTTTTTTATATTTTTACAATTATTTTAAAAAAAGAATTTTCTAAATTTTTTACTTAGTACCACTATGGGACAATCATTTTTTGCAGGCTGATCGCTTCTGCATGCTATAGATGAAGCACTACATGTCATATAAGCTGTCAGCGCTGCACTAACAGAGACTTGCTGATCATGCACTGCTCATGATCAGCACGTTTACTTAGCTCTGGGGACCGGGATATTGTCATGATGACATCCGGCTCACCATGGCAACGATCGAGACCCCGCGTCACGCCACAGAGTCTCCAATCCAAAGGAAGATGGGCTGTCAGCTCCTGTGCCGGCTCCTGAATGCTGCAATCTTGTTAGATCATAGTAATTCGGAGCTTAAAGTGCCGATACTGGTCTGTGACTGCTCCTAGCACTTAGTGTCAGGTGCCAGCTGTCAGAATCAGCTGACCCCGTAAGCGCGGCCTATCGCTTAGAAGTACTATTCCGTCCATGGTCAAATTGTGCCAGGGCACATGGACGGAATAGTATGTCTGATGTCAGAAAGGGGTTAATGAAGCCTCCTGTTAGCTGTTTTTTTCTCTTCTTTAAACCAGTGGGTACCATGTCACATTGGCAGAACCTCTGAGGTGCCAGAACAACAGAAACCCCCTATATGTGAACTCATTTTACAAACTACACTCCCCAATGAATTCAGCTAGGGGTGCAGTGATCATATTGACACCACATATACCTCATAGAGTTTTATACCACTGAATGGTGAAGAAAGAACAAATTACATTTTACCACTAAAATGTTGTTTTCGCCCCAAGTTTTTAACTTTTTCTAAGGGCTAATAGGAACTATTTTTTACAACAAACTGAGGTCCATTTTTTCCTGCGTGCGCCAATGCCCTACATGTAATCGGGAAAATATTTTCAGGCACAGTGCAAAGCTGAGATGGCAAGGAGCGCCATGAGGTGCCAGAACAGCAGAACCCCCCATAAGTGACGCCATTTTACAAACTACACCTCTCAATGAATTCAACTAGGGGTGCAGTGATCATTTTGACACCACGGCATTGTCACAGAATTTTATTCCATTGGGCAGTGAAGAAAAAATAACTGCATTTATAACCAAAATGTTGTTTTAGCCCCAGATTTTAGATTTTCACATCAGAAGTGGGTAAAAATGACACCGTAATTTGTCCCACAATTTGTACTGAACGTGGCACTACCACATACGTGGCTGTATTGTACTACTTAGCAATACGGAGAGACTGCGGAGGAATGGAGCGCTATTTACCTCCTGCAGTACAGATTTTCCTAGAACAGTTTGCGGACTCCATATACAGAGCCCCTAATTATTATAAGAGCAAAATTCCCCCTCAAATGACCACATTTTGGAAACTAAACCACTTGGGAAATTTATCTTCAGGTGTAGTGATGATATTGACTCCATGGGTATTTTCCAGAAGCAAGCAGGAATGGATGTTGCCAAGTGAAAATTGCAAACTGCCATTGCAGTCACCAGTACGCTGTAGTGACAGGTACGTTATGCCCAGCCCGTGCTTCTGGAGGCATGCATGCACCCGTAAGTTAGGTGGGCTCTCATCATGGCAAATTTTAGGCCATGCCCCAACCACACCCATTTCAAAACCTTGCCACACCCATGTCCACACATGACCGCACCCATTTAGCACTGCTGATCACACTGACTGGTACTGAGGGCACAGTGGCTGGCGTTTTGGGCACAGTGGCTGGTTCTGTGGGCACACTGACAGGTACTGAGGAAAAGAAAGAAAGAAAACAGAGAGAAAAAAGAAAACAGAGAGAGAGAAAGAAAGGAGAGGGAGAGAGAAAGAAAGAACAGAGAGAGGAAGAACAGAGAGAAGAAAGGACAGAGAGAGAAAGAAGAAAGAACAGAGAGAAAGAAAGAAAGAAAGGAGAGGGAAAGAAAGAACAGAGAGAGAAAAAAGGGGGAAAGAAAGAACAGAGAGAAAGAAAGAGGGGAAAGAAAGAACAGAAAAAAAGAAAGAACACAGAGAGAAAGAAAAAAGAAAACAGAGAAAGAAAGAAAGGAGAGTGAGAGAGAAAGAAAGAACAGAGAGAAGAAAGGACAGAGAGAGAAAGAAGAAAGAACAGAGAGAGAAATAAAGAGGGGAAAGAAAGAAAGAAAGGAGAGGGAAAGAAAGAACAGAGAGAGAAAAGGGGGAAAGAAAGAAAGAAAGAACAGAGAGAAAGAAAGAAAGAGGGGAAAGAAAGAACTGAAAAAAAGAAAGAAAGAACACAGAAAGAAAAAGGGGACAGAAAAAAAGAACAGAGAAAGAAAGAACAGATAGAGAAAGAAAGAGGGGAAAGAGAGAGCGAGGGGAAAGAAAGAACATAGAGAGAGCAAGTAAAAAGAAAGAACAGAGAGAAAGAGAAAGGAAGAACAGAGAGAGAGAAAGAAAGAGGGGAAAGAAAGAAAGAAAGAAAGAAAGAGGGGAAAGAAAAAAAAGAAGAGAGAGAGAAAGAAAAAACAGAGAGAGAAAGAAAGAGGGGATAGAAAGAAGAGAGAGAAAGAAAGAAGTAAAGAAAGAGAAAGAACAGAGAGAAATAAAGAGGGGAAAGAAAGGGAGATAACAGAAAATAACAGAGAGAGGAAAAAAGAACAGAGAGAATGAAAAAATAAAGATTAGAGAAAGAAAGAACAGAGAGAAAGAAAGAAAGAAAGGGAAAGAAAGAACAGAGAGAGAGAAAGAAAGAACAGGGAGAAAGAAAGAGGGGAAAGAAAAAACAGAGAAAAAGAAAGAGATAGAAAGAACAGAGAGAGAACGAAAGAGGGGACAGAAAAAAGGACAGAGAGAAAGAAAGAGGGGAAGAAAGAACAGAGAGAGAAAGAAAGAGGGGAGAGAAAGAAGAGAGAGAGAAAGAAGTAAAGAAAGAGAAAGAACAGAGAGAAATAAAGAGGGGAAAGAAAGGGAGGAAAGAAATAACAGAGAGGAAAAAAGAACAGAGAGAATGAAAAAATAAAGATTAGAGAAAGAAAGAACAGAGAGAAAGAAAGAAAGAAAGAGAAAGAAAGAACAGAGAGAGGGAAAGAAAGAACAGGGAGAAAGAAAGAGGGGAAAGAAAAAACAGAGAAAAAGAAAGATAGAAAGAACAGAGAGAGAACGAAAGAGGGGACAGAAAAAAAGGACAGAGAGAGAGAAAGAAAGAGGTGAAAGAAAGAACAGAGAGAGAGACAACAGATAGAAAGAAAGAACAGAGAGAGAAAGAAAGACGGGAAAGAAAGCACAGAGAAAGAAAGAGGGGACAGAAAAAAGAACAGAGGGAGAAAGAAAGAAAGAAAGAAAGAAAGAAAGAAAGGGGAAAGAAAGAAAGAACAGAAAGAGAAAGGGGAAAGAAAGAATAGAGAGAGAGAGAGAGAAAGAAAGAGAAAAAAGAAGAAAGAAAGAACAGAGAGAAAGAAAGAGGGGAAAGAAAGAACAGATCAATAGAGAGAAAAATAGAGAGAAAGAAAGAGGGGAAAGAAAGAACAGAGAGAGAAGAAAGAGAAAAAAAGAAAAAAGAGGGGAAAGAGAGAATAGAGAGATAGAGAGAAAGAATGAGGGGAAAGAAAGAACAGAGACATAGAAAGAACAGAGAAAGAAAGAGGGGAAAGAAAGAACAGATCAATAGAGAGAAAAATAGAGAGAAAGAAAGAGGGGAAAGAAAGAACAGAGAGAGAAGAAAGAGAAAAAATGAAAAAAGAGGGGAAAGAGAGAATAGAGAGATAGAGAGAAAGAATGAGGGGAAAGAAAGAACAGAGACATAGAAAGAACAGAGAGAGAGAAAGAAAGAAGTAAAAAAGAAAGAAAGAGAAAGAACAGAGAGAAAGAAAGAGAAGGGAAAGAAAAAGAAAGAAAGAAAGAAAGAAAGAGGGGAAAGAAAGAACAGAGAGAGAAAGAAAAGAGAGAGAAAGAAAAAAGAAAGATTAGAGAGAGAAAGAAAGAACAGAGAGAAAGAAAGACAAAGAGAGGGAAAGAAACTTCTGGTGGAACGTCATGTGCGAGTTTTAAAGTGCTCCTCAGGGCTCCGCCGTGTACTCCTGAGTCTGCGGGAAAAGCCCTCTTTGTATGTCTCATACACACTTGGCTCCACTCTGTACATCCCATACACATGTCTCCACTCCGTACACACACGGCTCCGCTCCACACACCCCATACACACAGCTCCGCTCCGTACACCAAGTACACACACGAGTCTGCTCCGCACACCTCATACACACATGGCTCCACTCCATACACCTCATACACACGTGGCTCCGTACACCTCATACACGTGCTGCTCCACTCCGTACACCTCATACACGCACGGCTCCGCTCCGTATACCTCGAACACGCACGGCTCCGCTCCGTATACCTCGTACACATGCGGCTCCGTTCACCTCGTACATGCGCGGCTCCGTACACCTCATAAACACATGGTTCCGCTCTGTACACCTCGTACACACACGGCTCCGCTACGTACACCTCGTACACGCATGGCTCTGCTCTGTACACCTCATACACACGTGGCTCTGCTCTGTACAACTTGTACACACACGGCTCCACTCCGTACACCTCATACACAAGCGGGTCCGCTCTGTATACCTCGTACACACGGCTCTGCTACATCCACCCTGTAAAACCCATAAACATAAACCCATAAACACATAAACTTCACTTCATCCAGCACCATGAGAACCAGCACAGTAGTCCTGCAGAGTGCAGACATGGAGGCCCCTGATCATGTGACCCCTGACACCTCCCCTCCTGTGACCTCATCACAGGTCCTGTGCGCACAGCCACAGAACAGCCTAGGATGTAATTTCAGGCTGCGGTGGGTCTCTCTGGGAGGGCGAGGATGGGGTTGGTGCATGGGGGGGTGTGGCGGCTCAGTGCAGTGCGGGAAAAATAGAGTCCCGGACGGGACGCGGGTGGGAGGGCTCAAAAACGGGACTGTCCCGCGAGAATCGGGACGGTTGGGAGCTATGTGTTTTGGTACACTGAGCTCAGAAGGGAGGGGGTATTTGGATTTGGAAGCGGAGAATTTGCTGAATCTGAATTTCTTTTGGCAGGTGAGGAGCCATTTAGCTTTTCCGGAGCCTTTGTATTACCAGTAACATGAAAGCCTCCTATATTTCGGTTATCATATGATGGACCTGAGTGGAAGCTTGCTTCTTTGTGGATTGAGTTGAAGCTTTTATTGGGACCATTTTACATAACGTTTGGGATCACATTTATCCGGCACTCAACTCTGACCACTTACTTTGTGGTTTCCATCTAAAACTTGAATGATATGATTCAGCTGAAACCCCTGAGGGATCCATTCACTATAGTGAGGCAGCAGAGTTACTCTGGACTTCGTCTGGCCTCTGTTCAGCGCTGTGCTTTTCAAACGTGCACAAAACTGTGGCTGACGGCACTTTTATGCAATCTTAAATAGATGGACACCGCCAGATCACGGGTCAGACAGCGTCCATCTGCCTCATTACAAGGAATCTTCCACTTGAGGTTCCGTCTGAATCACGTATTTCAGAGATTTACATGGAAACCCCGGTGCAAGCACTCATCGCAGAGCGCAGGATAACTTGCCTTACTGCAATCTTTGAGAGCAAAAGAAAAAATCAACAGCAGGTGAAGAATTGGTTTTATTTATTTTTCCTCATGCGGTATAAGTGATTAGGGGACTTTATTCTTTGGGTCGGTGCGATTACAGCGATACCAGATTTATATTGGATTTTTATGTTTGGCAGCTGTCACACACTAAAAGACACTTTTTATTGGAAAAAGTAGTTTTTGCATCACCATATTTTGAGAGCTATAATTTTTCCATATTTTGGCCCACAGAGTCATGTGAGGGCTTTTTTTCTGTGGGACGAGTTGACGTTTTTATTGGTACCATTTTTGGGCACATGACATTTTTTTATCACTGTTACGATTTTTGGGAGGCAGAATGAGCAAAAATCAGCAATTCAGGATTATTTTTTGTGTGTGTGTGTGGGGGGGGTATGCCGTTCCCTGTGGTAAAATTGATAAAGCAGTTTTATTCTTCGGGTCAGTACGATTACAGAGATACCTCATTTGTATCTTTTTTTTTATGTTTTGCCGCTGTTATACAATAAAAACTATTTTATAGAAAATATAATTATTTTTGCATCGCTTTACACTGAGAGCTATAACTTATTTTTTCACTGGTGACGCTTGTTTTCTGCGGGACACGATGACGTTTTCAGCGGTACCATGTTTATTTATATCCGTCTTTTTAGTTGCATTTTCCACTTGTTCGGTGGTATGATGATAAAACATTGTATTTTTGCCTTGTTTTTTTATTTATTTTTTATGGTGTTCACTAAAGGGGTTATCTAGTGTGACAGTTTTATAGGTCAGCGATACCAAATATATGTACTTTTATTGTCTATTTTTTTCATACAAACATTTATTTATAGATACAATATCTTTAGATTATTATTATATACTTTTTAATGTTTTTACAATTATTTAAAAAAAAAGTTTTACTTCTTTTTATCTTTTTTACTTTGTTCCATGGGACTATCATTTTTTGCATGCTGATTGCTTGTATAGCATGGGGATGCAGCAACATCCCCATGCTGTAGAAATTGTCAGCATTGCACTGACAGACAAACCTGCTCATTATGACTATCTGGTCACCATAGTAACGATTGGGACCCCAGGTCACGCTGCGGGGTCTCCGATCTAAAGGCAGAGGGCTTCATCTGACACCCGGCGGTGATCGTGATGACGTAATAATCTGTCCCTTGTCAGATAGACACCCAGGGCACAGGGATGTATTATTGCAACAAATGTCAGAAAGGAGTTAATCAGTGGAGCCCCTGAGTTTACAAATCTTTTTTTTGTGCATAAATTCCAATAGGATGTTGACTTCTCTTTTGACAAAACCACTTCTTACCCATATTTCTAATTTTCCATTTCCTACTTCCCTGTAATCTGATTGTGTAGATTGAGCTGCAAAACATGGCAATAATTGGCTGCTCTACTCAGTGTGCCTTGAGTTTATTCCCCAGACTGAGCATTGTGTCACTGCCTACCTGTGTGTCCTGTGTAGTTTAGGGGGTTGGTGCAGTGTGACAGACAGGCAGTGACCACACAAAAGTTCAAAAACAACGTCTCTTTAATGTTCAGCGTACTTACAAAATAGAAAACAAAAGGTATCCTCGGGATCGCAGCCGGGAAACAAGATAGTCCGTAATTGGGACCATTTGCTGTGGGCGACTGCACCACTGTCTACGCTAATGTGTGACAGGCCTTTTGGCTCCGCTTTGCTCCATGTTGCCTCACACAGGCTGAAGATTTGCAGAGCCACCTGCTCTGCCAAGTTGCAAACCAATAATTAGAACTGCAAGGAAAAAAAGCGCAATAGGGTCTTATCTGAGAAAATCAAGATATCAAATAGTAGTATATACTCACCGTATACAGGAGAGTAACAGGCATAAAGAAATGCGGTCAGCTTGCTGCACATCCAAATGACCACGCTGTGGCCATAAATCTTCAGATTCACTAATAGAACTTTTATGGATCAAAACGTGCGCTGCCAGACCATCAATCCTCACAGGTGGTATATTTTAATATATTTATTTCCCAACGCGTTTCGAGGTCATAAAACCTCTTCCTCAGGGGATGACATGTACAGGCAGGTAAAGACATTGCCGGTTTTATACATACATGGTTCAAATATTGGCGCCAAGAGTCACATGTTGGGGAAGGGATAAAGGTCAGAGATCATCAGTATAAATGTTTAAAAACTTAGTACATTCAAAAGAATTAATACATTTGGTGTGTTCACAGATAAAAAATAGAGAAGAGGAAGGAAGTGAAGAAAAATAAAGAAGAAATAAAGGAAAAAAGAAAAAAAGAAAAAAAGAAGGAAGCGCTGCACGAACCCGTGGAAAAGGAACGAAAAAAAAGGTGTTAGCCACTGTGTGATCCGCTACTCCAAGTGAGCAGAGGAAAAGTTGCTGAGAGAGGAAGAAATGATTAAAAAAAAAATATATTAAATAATAAAAGTGAATATTGTTGGAAGTGAATGTGTTAAAATCTTTATTAGTACATAAAATGCAGTTAAAATTGGATGAATAAAAATATATGAATAAAAAAATAAAAAATATATGAATGAAAATGAGTCTGACCAAATATAAAATTAAAGGTTGGTAAAAATACAAAAGGTGAGGAATTAAAACCAGGATGGATGTCTGGTAAACTAATTGGAATCGCTGGAGAGCAGAGCACTTCTATAGACGGTCCTGAGGGCAGAAGCACACAGAAGAGGAAGCAGATTCAGGGAGGGAAATAAGCACGGGAGATCAGAAGGCGAAAGATCGGGTCCAGGAGAAGAAGGGAAAAGAAGCAGGAACAGCAGAGTCCCGCACCCTGAGAGTGTAAAACAAATAGAACAAGTGCAATAAAATTATATTAATATGCAAACAGTAATTTACACGCAATGAAACAACAGAGAATAAAACCAGGATTAGTAAAAGAGGCATGACAAGTTCAGAGAGCGGTGGCCAAAAGTTGAAGCATAAAAACGCAATCTTAAAAAATATTTGCACTAAAAAATATGTAAGAATAAACTTCATTAAACTCAATATCTATTTAATAAAATTATTCAGACAAGGGGATGAGCAGTAAAATTATTTTTATAGGAAGACTTCAGTGATTTCGTTAAGACCATTAGGTCTTAAAGTATTCAGCCTATAAATCCAAAAAACCTCCTTTCTGTTCAGTGACCCCATTCTATCAGTAATACTATTTGGAATGTGTTCAATGGGGCTAATTTTCAAACCATTTGGATTTTTATTATGCTCAACTGTACAATGCCTAGAAAGACCATGTTTTAAAAACCCTTTTTTAATATTATGTCTGTGAGAGTTAATTCTCAAATGCAGTGGTTGGGTTGTCCTCCCCACATACTGCTTACCGCATTCGCACTCAATCAAATAAATCACAAAGTCAGTGGTGCAGGAAAGAAACTCCTTAATGGGGAAAACTTCATTTGTACTAGTTGATTTAAAATTCTTTTCTTTATGTGCGATACAAGTACAACATAGACAGTTCCTCTTGCCGCATTTGAAAATACCATAAAGAGGGGTATTAAAGACAGATAAAAATTTGCTGCTACTTTTAACATTTTTTAACCGGCTAGGAGCCACTGTGCTCTTAATGGTGGGGGCTCTTCTAAAAGTCACGCCAGGTTTATTTGGGAGGAATTTCTGCAGTACGGGGTCATTCAGTAAAATGTGCCAGTTACTCCTCAGAATTTTCCTAATTTCTGTGTGCTCAGAGCAGAATTGCGTGATAAAATTAGTCATAAATTTGTTGCTTTTGGGTTTAACCGTTTTAATGCCATTAATAAGGCTATCTTGAGATAGATTAATGCATTTGTTGAAGGCATTGGTAAGTAAATTAACAGGGTAATTTTTTTCGATAAATCTATTTTTTAATATTTCTGCCTGGTCCTTAAAAACTTTCGTGTCTGTGCAGTTTTTCCTTATTCTTCTATATTGATTAGTAGGGATGTTCCTCAGCCATTTCCCAAAATGACCACTACTAAAAGGGATATAGCTGTTT